>NC_080095.1:25338065-25493065 GCF_950005125.1 Chionomys nivalis | reverse complement strand
TCTCGCTGAGCGACCAGGAGAAGCCGTCCAAGAACACTTCGCGTCCACACCTTTCCAAGGACGCCACTCTTTCTTTGTGGGCAAGGCAGAAATCATTTCTGGGGTAGTGAATTTTTAGCCGGTGAAACAACATGTTTTTCCAGCCTGCTTTTTTTGTTCCTTCCTTGCCCAAGCTAATGGGCTCTGATAAGAAAGAGAATAATACTGCCGCATTCCTGCGCCTCCGTGTGAAGGCTATTTCAGTCTGGCTGCTGGGCTGGGTCACTGCCATGGCCCAACCCGGCCAAGGCTGGAAGCCACACAGAACCTACTTCCCAAACACCTGCTTAATTAAAGACCTCAGCATTTGAGAACTCGCTTGCTAAATTCCTAGCGCATCTGGACTCCATGTGCCTGATGGTCTTGCAGGATGGTTAGGAGTCAAATCCTTCTGTGTCTGCGACCCTTCTCTTGAGACTCACTATTTAGCATTGTACCGCTAATTAGGCAACAAATATGTAGCCCGTTTTCCAAACAACAACAAAAGATTCCTTCTATCTTGGATGGAACAGCTGGAATCTGAGACCAAGACTCTCCCTGGATGCTATTCATCTATCCATAAAGTGAGAACTTAGAGAAGTATTTTCAGATGGCCTTAGCTCTGATCTTCCAGAGAGACTAAGTATGTAAGTAATGAGGATCATATTGGCTGACGGGTAATTATTCTCATCCATGATAAACAGCAACGGCTGCGCTTGCTTTCAAACTGGGCAGTGAGTTGGCCCAGTCCATCGACTTGTGCCAGAGTACGGGTGGCCACAGCAGTGGGGAAGGGACAACACACAGGGTCTTCACATGCATCGTGAGTCAAGACGTTCTCAGAGTTAGAGGCTAGGCCTGCAGATTGGCACTCTGGGCATGGTTTTTAGGGGGGGTTAAGGCTTAGGCCATTATTGTGACAATAAAGCAAACGGCATAACACTCAAATTAGATTTCCTTTTATTAAATTCCTGCCATTTGTCCATCAACAGGGAAGAGTTTTGGATGTATGCCAGGCAGCATTTTTCCAACCCTAACTATGCACAAGAATCTCACTGACTATATGAGAAAGTCTGGGGTTGAGGCTTGGCAAGCTCTATCATTCTGAAGTAGTCTAAATGAGTCTGGGACAGAGCAGAGGGATTGCACGATAGCAAGGCTTTTCAACCTCTATCTGTATACACATCTGGGTGGATCTCGTTAAAACGGAATCCTGAGACTCCATCCACATAACAGCTCCCAGGTGGCATCACTGCTTCTGGCTCAGGGTCATCACTAGCACAAGGAGGTGCTGGACTCGTCTGAGTGCGTCTGAGTTCTGTGCCCATGCAACAAAGCCTGCTGGCTACCATAGCACACTCAGTCCTTGGAATTGGTGGATTCTGCAGCCACAGGCTCCACCAGCTTCAGCTGTAAGACATAAGGACACTGGAATTGTATCAATTTTATGCCTACACACACACACACATACAAACACACACACTTTAACAGAGTTTTACTATGTCACCATGGCTGGCCTCAGAGGCTCAATAAGATAGTACATGAGTGTCTGAGTACACTCCGGTAACCAACTCCCACCCCCCCAGATGCACTGAAGATTTAGAATCTTATTAGAGCCCATTAGGGCTGGAGAGATGGATCAGAGGCTAAGAGTGGATCTATTGCTATGCAGAGGACCTAAGTATAGGTTCCAGGACCCACATCTGGCAAGTCAACAACCACTTGTAACTCCAGCTTGTCTTCTGGCTATCATGGGCACCAGTACTTACATGCCCACATTGTATACTCAGAGATATTGTTAAAAATAAAACATCTTTAAAGATAAATAAATAAATAAATAAATAAATAAATAAATAAAAGTCCTAGTATGGCCTGGCATACACAGATTGCTACTCCAGTACAGGGCCTCCTCCATGACTCAGTCCTGGCCTGTAGTGGTGGGTGCCTGCTGAGCTCCTGTGTACCAGGCTTTGACCTACAAAATACTGTGTCTTAGAAGGCCCTCTCCCTCATATTAGTTCACTGACAGTGTTAGGTTTCCCATGAATAAACTCAATTCCCTAAATCTTAACTAAAATTTTAGAAACACTGCCCCCAAGGTGATGACCAAAGGAAAGCACAGAGATCCCAAGTAGGAGACAGGTTAAGACTTTCCTACAACACGTGACCTTATTTTTCACCAAATCTGCAAGATCGCAGCTCATAAATGCATGGATCTTGAATTCCGAAATTTTCCTGGCTCCCCACATGTTCTGTTTCCTCATCCTCTCTGAGCCAATTCTTCCACCTCATTCTTCTTTTATATTTCATTTTGAGACAGGCTCTCACTATGTAGCCTTGGCTAGCCTGGAACTCACAGAGATCCTCCTGCCTCTGCCTCCAGAGAGCTGGGATTAAAATCATGCACCACAGTGACCAGAGTGTTCCTGTCTTTTTTTCTTGTGTCACAGTCTGTGAACTTCTTATACACACGCGCGCACACACACATGCACACACACATATGCACTCACACACACACATGTGCACACACGCACACATATGTGCATACAGGTATACACATGCGCGTGCACACACGCGCACACACACATATGCATACGCACATATGCACTCATACACACACACGCACATACTAGCTCCTCACTCCCAGTGCTGGTCTTAGTTAACAGCACCACCATTTTTCAGCATCTGGGGAAAGTCCTCTCGTGGTGCAGACCTCAAGGCTCTTTGTCCCAGCAGAGGGTTCTACCCTTGTGACCTCCTCCAAACATCACCACTTTCTAAGCTCTCACTTCCCGTTCCATTAACATATTAATTAGGCAGGGCATGGACTTTCAAAGCAATGCCTGATAAAGCTTCCTCCTTCTTCCTCAGAAGGCTTGACATCCCAGAGAAAGTTTACTCTGAGACCTGTCAGAGGAAGATGATAATGGACCGCCCTGCCCTGAAAGCAGTCGTCAGCAGCACTACTTGGGACACAAATAGAAATCCAATCTATTTTTCCATCCAAAACAAAATCCTCATGAGGCCTAGTACTTGTGAGAGAATACACAGGTGTGCAAATCCACCCCAAGGAATTAATCAGTCCAGCAGCAGCAACAAACATTTCCTCCTGGGCCACCCTCAGAGCTCCGCTGGTAAGGAAATCTGCAGGTGTGCCCTTCCCACCCCTGAGGTGAGAGAGCCTTGAACCACCTCTGACTCCCTCTTCCATTCGCCAGAACAAGCCTGTACTATTGCCGACCTTCTGTATCTCAGCTCCCCTATCTCTGGTAGGGGCTACCTCACCTGCCCTCTTAGAGTTTGAACCAAATACAGAAGACAGGCATAGCTCATAAACAAGTATGCATATGGGACTGGGGCATGGCTCAAATGGTAGAGTGCTTGCCTTGCAAACAGAAGGACCTCAGTTCAATCCCCAGAACCTACATAAAAATGCTGGCCTTGGTGGCACAGCACAGACTTGAATCCCAGTGTTGGAGAGACAGACTGAAGGATCCCTAATTGGCCAACTCCAGGCCAATGAGAGACCCTGTCTCCAAAGAAAGGAACGTGACACCAAAAATGGCACCCAAGGTTACCCTCCAACCTCCGCACGTACACCTTCACAGCCCAAGGTTACCCTCCAACCTCCGCACGTACACCTTCACAGCTCAAGGTTATCCTCCAACCTCCGCACGTACACCTTCACAGCTCAAGGTTATCCTCCAACCTCTGTGCATACACCTTCACAGCTCAGGGTTACCCTCCAGCCTCTGTGCATACACCTTCACAGCACAAGAATGAAAACACACATACAAAATCCACACTTAAATTTTTAATTAAAAAAATGTGTGAGCAGACCATGTAAGAGGGAATGTCTTAACTCTGGGAGGTGGGGACAGATGTGGATGCTGACTGATGTAGGAGACTCTTCCTCACCTGTACCCTTTCCTGTAGCCAGTTTCCCAGGGCATGGCGGAACGAAATGACAGATAGCTCTTTTGAAGTAACACACTTCAAGAAGTGAGCCAGTCAGTGGCTAAGAGTTTAACACTCCACCCAGGGACCTGCCCACTCTACCTATCATTCTCTCCTGCCACTGTCCCTCTACCCTAGAAGAGGCCAACAATCTCTCCTTCCTTTTAGATCAGAAAGCAACTTCCCTATTACTAAAAGGAGGTAAAACCTTAGTGGGTGAGAGGAAGAGGTGAGGGTATGCAGGAATCATGGGGGCAGAATGAGGATGCCATGAACAGCAAGAATCTTGGAGACACTGGCTCTGGATGAGGGGTGGCCACATGCTCTAACCCAGAAGCAAGGGCCACCCCACAGCCCAGGGCCGAAGCCTCCCTCACCCTGCTGACCACCCCTTCGACTTAGTAAGAACTGCATTATACCACCGAAAAGTAAAATAGATGCTGGAACTGAGGAAATACTTTTCAGGATTGAGTGTTTAGTTGGCCTGGGGAATGGGTGTCCCCCCTCATAACCACCCCTCTGAGGTCAGCAGCAGCCTGGGTTTCTCCAGAGAGAAACATGGAAAAGCAAAGGAGTTGCATGGGGGCAGTCAACTGGCTAGCCACCCAGCCCTTCCCAGCCCTCCCCAGCCCTCCCCCTGCACTGAGGGCATGGTTCCCAGAGCCTGACACCCATTCCACATCTGCACCACACACATATGCCATGTGTCAGGATTCAAAGACAAATGACACATGGCATATCTTTGAGAATGTACAGGGGCCAGACAATCCCCATTTGTACAACAAAGGGAACTCTGGGGGGAAATGCAAGGCATCCCCAGCAGGGACGGGTTTGTGTGTGATGTGTGAGGGGAACCGGGAGGCTACTGTGGCAGAGACTTCAGCATCCTTTAGGAACCATTCTGCCAACAAAAGGCTTCCAGCCAGGAGGGAACAGTGTTCAGTCCAGAGCTTCTTCACCTTGGCTGCAGGTTAGAAACATCTGGGAAGCTCTAGATTAGAACGTGTGTCAGATGTTCTACCCCAGCCAATTAAGTGGGAACCCCAGCAAGAATTAATGTGTAGCCGAATAAAAAGCTCCTGACCTTGCCAATGGTATGTATAAGAATTATCTTGCAGGGTGTGTGTGTGTGTGTGTGTGTGTTTCAAAAAGAGTTCCTATCTCAGGCTATCTGGAGCAAGTTCCAGTGGCCAGTATTTTGAACTGACATTCTACGTGATGTTGATGAAAGTGTTCTTATGTTCGGAAACATGGATCTTGTCTCACTGGCAGACCAGTTTTACCATTGCCTTTGTAGGCTGCCCCATGCCAAGAACAGGACCTGGCACAGAATGTTCATTTAAAAGCTAATTGCCCCATACCCACTAAGATGACTACTACAATAAATAAATAAATAAATAAATAAATAAATAAATAAATAAATAAAGTGTTCTCTCTTGCAGAACAGGCGCTCCGGAGGTCAAAGACCAGGGCCTCTCTGCATCTCAGTTGGGTGGCTGGCCCATGCAGCTGCTGGCAACCCCAGACAGGACATAACCATCTCAAATAACAATGAACATCCTTATTTGTGAAGGGCTGAGTTCCTCACCAACAACATCTCACCACGTCTTTCCAGCTGCTCTCCGAGGTTCTGCAGTGCTCGCTTGCTGTAACAAATGAGTTAAGGTGCATGCCCCAGCCAGCAGAGCAAATTATCAGTGGAGCAAGGACTGGGCACTGTAGCCCATACCCACCCATCTTCAGGACCATAAACCCTCATGAGTCACAAGTAGACTGAGTCTCCTTGTCTTAGGGCATTCTGGGAGGAGAGAGGGGCTGACTAGCCCTACTCTGTGTGTGACAACCTGAGGGAATGCTCAGGACATTCTATTAGGCAAAATGGGGCAGTTGCAAAGGACAGACACTCACTGATCCCTTTCCTGTGACAAGCCCACCAGCAGTCAAATAGAGACAGAGGGAAGATTGATGGTTTCCCGGGGAAGAGACAGTTGTTTGATAGTTGCAACTATGAAAGTTGAAGTTCTGAAATCTGAGGTCTGTTTCGCTTCGGTGTAAATACGCTCAGCACGACTAAGCTGTACCCCTGAAGAAGGACAAGGCCGCACATTTCCTGCTGTGTGTGCTCTGCCGCAATACAAACCCTGATGGCTGAGAACAAAGCCTACTTCTTTACTGGGCTTCATTCCAGATTTTGCAAACCGTTCCTAATCAGAGTGATAAGCAAGTGACCTATGATCTACAGCTAAACCCAGAAGGAAGACCACAGCGGCCATGCTGGGTCTGTGCACAAACAGCATGCATCGTTCTGCAACTTAACTGCATGGGACCCAAAACCAGAGAGAGAAAGGCTGGAGAGGAAAACCATGAAGGCAGGGAGATCAATAGGGAGAGAGTAGATACAAAGAGCTCTGAATTATCATGGGTGATGGGGGTGAATCCAGCCTCTAATGTCTGGGTTCAAAGGGCAACAGGGAGGTGGCCACAGAGGAGCTAGGCCAGACCTGGTTCAAATTCTCCTGTCCCCACTTTTTAGATATATAATGGAAAAGCAGATGCTGATGGGGTTCTTTTTGTCAGCCTCTAAAGTACAGATTTTCTCATGTATAGTGAGAATTAGTGATCATAGTAACTGGGTAGGATCAAGTATAAGCCAAGACCTTACCACAGTGCCAGTCAGGGATTGGTCTTTGTACAAAAAGGCTGTGGAGGAATAGGAGGAGGAGGATCTATCCCCTAAATGGGAGAGAGAAAGAAAGGCTTGAAACTCAGGCTCAAATGGCAAACTGGCTCTACAATGGCCTTCAGGCAAGTATTTCTACACCCGCATCTCCTCTGAGAAAACAGATCTCCTGACTCTTGTGTCCTAAGAGGCTGACAAACATAAATCCTCTGAGGGACAGGTGCCTACCGGAGCTGAGGCAGGCAAAGGAGGCCCCCTGGAGGACACAAGGAAAATGGACACCAACACTGGGGAAGAAGTCCATGGCTTGCCTCAGCATACAAAGCCAGGTAAGGGAAAAGTTAAGGCAAGAGTAGACTGATGAAGGAAACTTGCCTGATGCCACTCTAGAAAAGACTTGGGAACAGAGTGTGCTGGCCTCTGCTTTCTGGTTGGCTTGGCATACCTCCATCACAAGCACCGTTTCTACAAACATTATACAGTTATACAGTGTGTATACAGAGGGTTAAATTACGTAAGCATATTAAAATGCAGGAAGGTTGTTGCAATACAGCAACACACCGTGTAGGAACACAGTATAAGCATGGCCATGTTTCCTAGGATCTGCTAGGAAATCAGAATGTTCGGGTATTTCCCTGTGGAGCCCTCTCCGGACCTGTTTGACAAGCGTATCAAAAGGGTCTCCTGAGAAGACGGAGCAGTGGTAATTTACTCTTCCCACTTTAATACAACAAAGTAGTTATCAATTCAAAAAGGGCAGCGTGCTGGTCAGAGTCCAGGCTCTGTGTTCTTCATCCGCCGACTCTAGTGACCGGTGCTGAGCAGCCCGAAGTTTTCATTTTTCATCTGCTGCTTTCCATGAGCAGAGCTGAGTCCGGGTTTTTATTTACACACATTTTTTTAGGCAAGTCTCTGACATGACCACCTTGTTATAAGTGATAAAAGGAGCCAGAGATGGTTGGCAGATATATTAAGAGCTTAACTGACCCACTATTAGCTAGGTTAATGTCAATCTTATTCTTCTTTTTTTTTTTTAAGTAAAAGCATCATGCCTAAGTTTGGGGGAGTCAATGAGATAAGAGATTCCCTTGATGGGCTGGGTAGAAGGCTCAGTGGGTAAAGTGCTTGCTGTGTAAACACGAGAGCCTGAGTTTAGATGCCAAGCATCCATGTAAAAGGTAAGCTTGGGATGTGTGTGTCTGTAACCCCAACACTGGACAGGCAGAGACAAGAGGATCCCCAGAGCTTGCTGGCCAGCCAGTCTGGTCCAATTAACTCCAGGTTCAATGAGAGACCCTGTCTCAAAAACTAAAGTGGAAAACAATTGAGGGAGGCACCTGATGTCAGTCTTTGGCTTCTTCACCACAGGTACTCGTGCATACACATACATACATACATACATACATACATACATACACACATACGTGTAAACACATACACATAGCACACACACAAAGAGGAAGAGAGAGAGATTCACTGGAGGACATGCCATCTTAAAGGAATTTATAGAATTATTACCATTCTGGAAAAATTGCCTCTCTGCAAGTCATACAATAAATTAAATGAGAAGGTCTCTATCTAAATCTATGAAGTTCAGGACTGTGGTAGAGTCTCCAGCCATCAGCTTTGCAAGCAGCAAACCCTCTGTATCTGCTGGAAGACAGTTCTTCAGATGACCACATTTCTAGATGTGTAGGCTATTCTGCAATTCGATCTAGAGACAGAGTTGGATGGTCTGACGTCATGAAAAGACAACTCCGGTGATAAATGGTCAACAGGCATTCATTCATTCATTCATTCATTCATTCATCATTCACTGTCTCTGCAAATATTAACCAAGCCAGTTCTGTGTACTTGGGGCTGGGGTGGGCACTATAAACACTAAAGTCACAAACATACTCCACATGAGCTTCCCAGAACCAGTATCAGGCAGACCACGTTTCCTGATGAGAATGCAGTTAAATGGGAATCACCATGAAAAGATGAATCCCAATAACTGTGTAATGTGATGAACTCACCACTGCATACATCACAGGCTCTAAGATGTAATCACAATAAAATCTGGAAGATTCTTTTATCCTCGTAGCAGGAAAATGCTGTGTGTCCTATGACGAAGTGACATTTCGGTCAACAACAAACCACACATATTGTACTGGGCCCAAAAGATGGAAACAGAGCTAAAAAAATTTATGGCCTTGCATTTAACTCTTTAATCATGTTTTAGAAATTAGACAGCTTTCCCCCAGACTATGGGCGGAGCACACTTCGTAGTATGACACCAACTCAACACCATTACACTCCAGATTCAGCAGTCAGCAAGCACCCACGTTCTCCGGCTCCACCCCACCACCCATGTTTTATATAGTACCTTCCTAGTTTTAGATCCACAAATACTTACTCACCAAGAGGATAGGAAGTAAATACTTATATACTACAAGGGAATAAGGCCATACCATATAGTCCAGATGTGGAGGAAACCATCTATGATGCCTTAGATGAGAAATGGCCCCCAACGGCTCATATATCTGAATATTTGGGTCCCCAGTTGGTGGAACTGTTTAGGAAGGATTAGAAGATGTGGCCTTGTTGAATGAGGTATGTCACTGGGGAGTGGGCTTTGGGGTTTCGAAAGCCCACACCATCATTCCCAGTTAGCTCTCTCTGCCTCATGCTTGTGTCTCAAGATTTAAGTTGTTTGTTGCTCCAGTGCCATGCTTGCTCCCCACCATTGTGGTCATAGACTCCAGCCCTCTGAAACTATAAGCCCCAAATAAACTCTTTGTTCTATAAGTTGCCTTGGTCACGATGTTTTATCACAGATCAGTAGTAAAGGCTGGAGAGATGACTCAGAGGTTAAGAGCAATGACTACTCTCCCAGAGGACCTGGGTTTTATAATTCCTCAGGAATTATAAAAGGGAAAAAAGAAATTCAGCATTTAAAAAGAAGACAATAAAAAACACAACAGAGGACAGGACAGATAAGTGAGAAGTTGAGAATGCGTGCTGCTTTTGCAGAGGACCTGAGATCAATTCTAGCACCAGCAGATGGCTTACTGATGGAGGTGGTTCTTGTATTTTATCTGTTGCTTTCATTGGTTAACTAATAAAGAAAACTGCCTTAGCCCATTTGATAGGCCAAACCTTAGGTGGGTGGAGTAAACAGAAGAGAATGCTGGGAGAAAGAAGCCGAGTAAGGAGTCGCCATGATTCTCCCACTCCAGACAGACGCAGGTTAAGATCCTTCCTGGTAAGCCAGCTCGTGGTACTACACAGAATATTAGAAATGGGTTAGATCAATATGTAAGAGCTAGCCAATAAGAGGCCGGAACTAATGGGCCAGGCAGTGATTAAAAGAATACAGTTTCCGTGTAATTATTTCGGGGCATAAGCTAGCCATGCGGGCGGGCGGCCGGGTGCCGGGGACGCAGCCCTGCCGATCCTATTACTACAGCTTACAACTAACTGTGACCCCAGCTCCAGAGGATCAGTCTCTCTTCTGACCGCTAGGAATATACTACCTACCTATACAGAGACACACACCTACTGGGCATGTATATACCTACCTATACACACACACACACACACCTGCTGGGCAAATACTGCCTACCTATAACAGACACACACACCTACTGGGCATGTACTGCCTACCTATACATAGACACACATCTATTGGGCATATACATACCTACCTATACACACACACACACACACACACCTACTGGGCATGTATATACCTATCTATATACAAGCTCGCACATACCAGGCATATAGATGCCTATCTAAACATAGACACAGACATACACATAATTTAAAACAATGTTTTTGAATGGTAACAGCAGAAAAAATATAAAGAAGGGAAAACAAGAAATGAAATTAATAAAGCTTAAAATTGGTTGTTTAAAATGGGTAAATTGTTCCATGACTTGGCAATATTTGTCCTTAAAACACAAGTTAGAGGGCTGGAGAGGTGACTCGGTGGTTAAAATCATACACTGCTCTTGTAGAAGACCCAAATTCAGCTCACAGCCACCATCAGCAGCTCACAAACTCCAGTACCTCCAATTCCAGATCATCCAATGGCTCTGACCTCAGCAGGCTCATATACTCGTGCATATAATTTTAAAGTTAGTACAGAAATATTGGAAATGAAAATAGAAAAGAAACTATTGTTGCCGCAGAGAATAAAAAGGTCATTCAGAAAATGTAGGGAGAAGTTCATTCAAATGAATCTAAAAATATAAATGGAGTAATCTTTAGAAAAACATAGCTTTGCAAGGAAGGAGCTAAGAGTCAGATATAGTGATGCCTGTCTGGAATCCCAGCAGCCACAAGGTGGGGGCGGGAGCACTGCCCATTAGTGAACAGCCTGGACTCCATAGTGAGTCTGAGCCAAACCTACACTACATAGTAAGACCATGCCTGGAAAAAGAGAAACTAGAAAGTCCAAATAGCTAAATTGCTCCATAATTGTAAAAAATTTATATTGGCAGCTGAAAACCTTCCCATTCACACACAAAAATACCAGACCTCAATGATCTTACAGGCAAATTCTAATGAAATTTCCACGAAACAGTCCATGAATAGATCAGTTTAGCTTTCCAGAGAATGAGAAAGAAAAAAAATCTCACTCTATCAAGATGATATGATCCCAGAATCAGCCAGAATAATTCAAAACAGGAATGTGAGAGGCCGCTTTAATTTGTAGATATTGCTGTCCAAAATCCTAAACAAAGTGCTAGCCAAACAAATCAGACAGATATTTTAAACACATTATGCTATGTCGTGACCAAAGTGGTTATCTTAGAAATGAATATGCAAAATGGATAATAAGAAAACCTACCAGGGCCTAGAGAGATGGCTCAGCAGCTAAGAGCACTGGCTGCTCTTCCAGAGGACTCAACTTCAATTCCCAGGACCCAAAAGCAGCTCGCAACTGTCTATAACTTCAGTTCCAGAGGATCTGACATCCTCTCACAGACAGACATGCAGGCAAAACATCAATGCCCATAAAATAAAAATAAATAAATCTAAGTAATAAAAATGGAAGGAAGGAAGGAAGGAAGGGAGGGAGGGAGGGAGGGAGGGAGGGAGGGAGGGAGGGAGGGAGGGAGGGAGGGAGGGAGGGAGGGAGAGACAGAGAGAGATACACAGAGAGACAGAGAAAAGAAAACCTACCAGGAACTGGAGAGCTAGCTCACTCAGTAAATTCTTTGGTACATAAACATAAGGACACATGTAAAAGAGCCAGGTGTGGCAGTTTGTCTGTAGCCCAGCACTGGGTGGCAGAGACAGTCAGATCCCTAGAGCTCACTTCCCTGCCAGTCTAGATGAACTGGCAAGCTCTAGATTCAGAGAGAGGCCGCATCTCAAAAAACCACAGTGAAGAGCGACTGTGGAAGTCAATGAATGTCAACTTCTGGGAACCAGAACATTAACATGTACACACATACACACAACACATATAACACTGACATACACACAAGTCTACAATGTAATCATATAAGCACATTTTAAAGCATATAATTATCTCAGTACTTGCATTAAAAGCGTTTGATAAGGTCAACACCCACTCGTTATTTTATATTATTATTATTACTATTTACAATGTTGGAGATAGAACCCAGGGTCTGCATTTACTAGGAAAGTACTCTATCGCTGAAATATATTATAATTTTTTGCATGTGTATATGTGTGTGACATGCATATATGAATGCATGTATATTGGGGTACGTGTGTGTGTGTGTGTGTGTGTGTGTGTGTGTGTAGGCCAGAGGTTGGTGTCATGTGTCTTCCTCAAACACTCTCCACCTTGTATACTAAGGCAGTCCCTCACTTGAACTCTAAGATTGTGGACTCAGCTAGTCTAAGCAGGCAACTTGCTCCAGGGGTGCCCTGTCTCAGCCCCATTGTTACAGATGGGCTATCAGGTCTGCATTTATAGTGGTGCTGTAGATCCAAACTCTACTCCTCCTAGTGTTATAGTAAGATTTGTCCTCTGAGCCACCTCCCTGGCCCTCATCATGAGTTTTTTTAAACAAGAGAAGCTCAGTAAGTATTATTCTTCATAATGAAGCATCCAACATGACCGATTTATTACCCAGAGACAGACAATGCCCATTGTCACCACCTACTCTACATTATGCTAAAAATCTCAAGCAGTGAAGAAATCATGAGAACTAAATGAAAAATCATAAGGATCAGAATATAAGAGAGAAAAAAATCTCCTATTGCCCTTGGATAATGCAATTACCTGAATATATAAGGACTAGACATGACGACAGAACTTCACCAGGCATTCTGACACAAGATCAACAATCAGAAACAAGTTTATGTTCTTATACATTTGCAACAAAGAGACTATTGATTTCTTAAGTACCACTTTTAAAACAAACTACCAGATTGTCAGAAATCAAGAAGTCTGCCAATGTCAAGTGTTGGTGAGCTTTCAGATCAAAATATAGCCTTGGCACTGCTGGCTAGAGTGTGATCTGGCAGAGCTGTTTTGGAAAACAGCAAAGCATTACTGTGTAAAGTCGAAAGTTCTATGTATTTTGACCTTGCTATACGCTGACCCCATGAAAGGAGCCCACACCATCCATTTTTTTTCAATAGCAAAGAGCTAGAAACAACTCAAAGAACTTTTGACAGAGGAATGCCAATGCCAACGACTGTGGTGCAGTCTGGTCTCCCTGTGGAGGAGTGAGAAGTGGCAGCCACGTCAGCAGCATGGAGAGTCTTGGAAGACCTGGGGATGTGGTGGGCAGCACGGTGGTGAGAAGCCCGCTGTAGCCTGGGTGCTAACTTCTCAGGTGTGCATGGCACACAGCCTTCCCGCACATGTGTGAGTTATGTGTAATTTGTTCCTATAACAAATAATCAAACATTGTATGTCTTTTCCACAGTTCAGCTCAGTTTCCTGGGAGATTGATGAGCAAACATCAGCTGATAAACATTATTATATCAGAGCAACTGGTTCAGGTGCTCCACAAGCAGAGTTCTGCAGATTTTGAACAAGGAACTCTCTCTGCCTCACTGAACACCCTCTGAGGTTGGCAGGACAGGGATGGTTACCCCTACTTCACAGAACAAAGACCCAGGAGATCAAGACTTGTCCACCATCGCACAGCTAGGGAGGGGTAGAGTTGAGTGTCAGACACGGACAGCCTGTGTCCGTCATCTCTCTGTGGCTGCTGCTCCCCTTAGCCATTTACAGAGAAGATTCCAGTCTCTCTGATACCTCGTTACTGAGTACCTGAGCCATTTTCAGCAAAGCATTATTCAATTGCTTAAGAGTTTATTCTTTCAGAGGTCAGTGGCACACACTGCTCCAGACAAAGCCCTCGGAAGCCATATCGCATTTTGTAAGTGACCAGAGAGTTTTTCTTTTTCCTACAGTAGAAATTATCCTGACAGACTCTGGCAGAGGGGATGTCCAGCTAGAGAAAGCCAAGCATTGCCCTTACTGACCGCCATCCAGTGGTGCATGGTCCACATACATTATCTCTGTTTATTGGCGCAGTAAAACCTACAAGGTACGCTTTACTGCCATTCTAAGATATATAAACAAGACACCAAAGCCGTTCCCAAGATTGACTAAGACAGAAGATCAGGTGATAAAAAGGGGTGCTTGGTTCTTTGTGTGAGTGGATGGAGACAGAAAACATGGCCAGGGGTGATCAGCACCTTAAAATGAGGTCAGGGACTGGAGGAACGGTTCGGTGGGCAAAGCACTCGCTGTGCAAGCATGAAGACTGGAGTCTGGATCTCCAGAGCCATATAAATGCCAGGTGGGTGTGGTAGCCCCCCCTGCAAGCCCCGCTCTTGAGGCAGAGACGCTGGATCCTTCCAGGCAAACTAGCTAGCTAGACTAGCTGAATTGGCAAACTCTGGGCTCAAATGAGAGACCCTGTCTTCATAAATAAGGTGAGGCGTGATTGAGCGAGACATCTGACATTAATCTCTGGCCTCCACACCCATCTTGAACAGGACACTAGGCCTTTTGTGTTGACTGCAAACATGGTAACAGCCTGGTATTTATTATAAAGAAGATTCATGGCTTTTTATTTCTGATTATTCCCCACGAAACTGAGAGGCAGTTGCCTTTGAGGGGTATTCTGGGTACCGTGTCTTCCTCCCTAAGGACAGATGAGTAGCACAGGTGGCTCCAGGCCCCTTCCCTCTTTACTGATAACCCTGTCTCAATGTCACAGAAGAGTGTGTGCCTATGTCTGAATCAGATAGTTAATGCATCCCTTCTTTTTCTATGGAAGCCCAGATCCCAGGCCCAGCTCTTGCCAATCTAACCTCCAAACTGCTCCCAGGTGGTGATAGTACCCCCAATTTACTCGAGGACACTTTGAATAATCTTAGCTATACATGTGTTCCAGGTGGCCTTAGAGAAGGACTTGCTTAGTCACAGCCCCACAGCGACTGAACATAGCATGAGTTCCGGGGTAGCAAGAGACTCAAGCTAACTAGCAGCGCCTGCCAATGTCCTCCCACCGATGTGCTAGGGATCAAGGCAATCTCTCATAAACATGGAAGTTCCCAGACGGCCAGATGCAGCCTTCTTTGAGAATGCAGAAGCGTATGGACCTGAGACAAGAAAAGGCCAAGGCTCTTAGATCCAGCCCTGTGTAGAACTCACATCTCTAGGCCTTTTCAGTATTAAGATACAAAATAGGCGGAGGGGAAGTTGGAGGGAGGGGATATGAAGTTGGATGGTCAAGATATGAAACAAAATTAAAGCAAAACATACTAGGTGTGCCATGCTTTACATGAAGGGTTCTTGTCTTTTTGTTGCTTTGTGTTCTTTTGTTGTTTTGCTTATCAAGTCAGGTAAGTTAGGTTTCTGTCACTAGCAGTGTAGATCACTAGCCTTCTCTAGCAGGGACCTGAGGTCTGAAATCACTGAGGTACCAGAAATCTCAAAGAGTATAGCAGTGTGAAGCTCTCCTCTTGCCCTTTGTCACTCATGGCCCACAGGGAATAGTGCAAGAATGCTTACAGCACACAGTTAGCAGGTGCGGATGGCCCAACAACTCAAGCAACCAAAGTCCCTGGAGCCAAAAAGAAAGACACCTTGGGCACCATGTCACTGTGTGTCAGTACAGAAACTTGGGTCTGAGGGAAATCTAGGGGTGAGCAATCTTCCAAGCCAATCTCAGGTGTGTGTTCTCTTAGTGACACAGGTGGCCTGCCTTAGCGCCACTCTTCCTTTTCCATGCTCCGTTCTGGAACAAAGCACTTTTAAGTCATATACTACTTTTGAAAGCCTGCCTAAAACCACTCAGCTGTGTGCAGAGTCAGGCTTTCTGGGGAGTGCGGCTCTGCCTCCGTGGGAAGGACCCCGAGTGCTGCTGGAGCTGGTTTTGCTCTCACCAGAAGACCCAGACATTCAGCCAAGAACCAAAGGGCCAGAAGGTCACTGGGTTGGGGGTGGAAGGGGGAGTCTTCACAGAGTCGGGCCAGAGAATGCCATTATTTAAGAGATGATTGAAGACTTTCTTCAAAACTGACCCAGAGAGCCAGAACTCTGGGGTTGCAAGAATGCCAAGCACCCAGTTTGCAGATTCTTTTGTTGACCTGATGTGGTCAAGCCACGAGAGAAGAATGGAAAGAGTTTCTTTGCTTTACAAATTCAGTAGCTGGGCTTTGTCGGAAAGGGCAAAGAATCGAAGCAAAGGTTTGCTGCTGTGGCTTTTGCTAATAGCCTCATCTTCCTGTTTATTCAGTACTTATTACTCAACATTCTTGGACCATGGACCCATCCTCAGGCCAACACACATAACTGCCCCCCTCTGTGCTAGACAGGGGGTGAGGGGCTCAAGAGATGCAAAGACAACCAAGATGGAGGCTTTAGCATGGGGAGTATGGATGTGACTATGATCTAGAAGAAATGGTGAGAAATGGTCCAGCAAAGGTTCAAGCAAAGGATTTGGGAGCGCAAAGGAGGAGGTTCTAGTGGGCTCAGAATAGGGATAGTAAAGACCCAAGAAGACCTCCTAGAAGGAATCCCATAGGAAGTAATTAAAGACAAGAAGGAAAAAGTGGCTTCTCGATGGTCGCTGACCTTAGAAGGGTCCCTGCTAGAGGAAAAGGCCATGTTCCAAGCTTTCCTCCTCTTCAAATTCATCTGTTGAAGACTTGACATCCAGTACCTCAGAAAGTACCTACATTTGGAGATGGAATCTTTGAAGGCACAACTGAAGTAAAACAAAGCCCCAGCCCACCATGATTGGTGCCCTTCTAAGAAGAGAAAACTAGACAAAGGGAAGAGGAAGAGCACTCATGGCGTAAGATAGCTGGCTGCAAGTTAGAGAGAGAGACACACAGCAGAACTACACCCTGTGGCCCTCAGAAGTCCAGCCCTACAGCCACCTTGCTCTCGCCCTCCAGAAGAATGATGTAATACACCCCTGCTCATTAAGACACCTAGTTTGTGGCCCTCCATTATGGACACATTTGCAGACAAACATTCTGCAAGACACACACACACACACCTCCCACACTAGAGTCTGCTCCTAGGCTTCAGGGAGGATGGACTACCTCACCCTCCCCTCCTTGTTTGCTCTCAACAACCTTGTTGACGAGACCCTATTAGTTTGCGTGTGGCTCTGAAGTTTGACTTGGAATCCCATATCCTCAGCTTCATGGTCAGAAGGCTGCCCTGGAATGTGACCCTGGCAAGCCTTCCCTGCTCAAGAGAGCCAAGGCCAAGTCCGCACTGTCTCCTGTGGTCTTGATGACTTTGTTTCCTATTAACTCATTGGTGACTTATCCATCCGCAGAGGTACAGGGTTTTCTATGCCATATTTTTGCTTGTTTATTTTTTTGTTTTGGTATCATTGGAGGTATATAATATTAATAGTGAAATTACTCAATTTATAACTATTTTCTGAGCTTATATATGAGGGTAAAAAGGAGATCTACAGCTTATGTTTGATATGTCCCTATGGTGATTTGGGAAAGGATTTTGTGAATCTAGACTCTCAGGAAAAGAACTGATTGTCAAAACTTACCTTAAAGAGATGTGGCTTACCACATCATGACTGAAAGTTAACATGGGACAATATCAGACCTCCCAGTACCGTCAGCCTGAGGGTCTTCATTACTCACTGGCTCTCCCTCCTCCCAACATATGAGACTCCACACTCACCTCTGAGCATCCTCAGTCACTAGCCAAGCAATGGCATGCCCATAGTCAGTTTCTGGACCCCCACCTCTTTCCACAACACTGTGTTTGCCTTGATAATAAAGAACCTAAAGGTTTTTAAGTGAATCTGGGGCATATAACATCATATAGCAGTGCTATTTCCAGATTTCCCCGTGGAGACTGCCTGCAACAGAATTGGTTCTCCCAGGATAATCTGTCTTTGTGCAGCCACACCATGGTCTCAACAGAGTTTGGACTCCCTCCTCTCACTGTACCCCATTTCCCATGGTCCCTTGAAGGAACTCAAGGTAAGAAGGAAAGAGGG
This sequence comes from Chionomys nivalis, assembly GCF_950005125.1. NCBI lineage: Eukaryota > Metazoa > Chordata > Mammalia > Rodentia > Cricetidae > Chionomys > Chionomys nivalis. Next base: position 25,474,930 of record NC_080095.1, on the reverse strand, counting down.
ATTGGTTGGCCAAAGTTGTCCTTGACAATTCCCCTGGCCACTGCCTCAACTTTCAGCTTCCTTTTGTCAGTGAAAGTAAAATTTTTAGGTTAAAATCTAACCATAGTCTTGGAAGGTATCAACGTTTTCTGTTGTGGAGTAGAATGTTGGTTTAACTATGTGATATGTGTTGCATTTGTTTAGGCTGCATTTGTTTAACTAGGCAAATATGTATTGCGTTTGTTTTACCTTGCCTGCCTAAGGCACCTGATTGGTCTGACAAAAAGTTGGACAGCCAATAGTTAGGCAGTAGAGGGATAAGTGGGGCTGGCAGGCAAAGAGAATAAGTAGGAGGAGGACTCTAGACTCAAAAGAGGAAGAGAGGGAGATGCCCAGGGCCAGTCAGGCAGCCACCAAGGAAGCAGGAAAAGTAGAAGGTACAGAAGGAAAGAAAGAGAAAAAGCCCTGAGGCAAAATGTAGATGACAAGAAACAGGTTACTATAACTTAAAAGAGCTAGCTAGAAACAAACCTAAACTAAGGCCGAGCATTCGTAACTAATAATGTCTCCATGTCATGATTTGGGGGCTGGTGGTCCAAGAAAGCCTGCTGCTTCTGTCCTTAGAGATCAAAGACCAGAAGAGAGAGGGCCTGCCACTCAGGGTGCCACTTCAGGAAGTAGGAGGAGAGCTCTCTGCAAGTCAAGTCATAAAATGCTAACTCACTTATCTAGAAAGCTTCCAAGAGTCTTGCTGGGGTGACATCTGCGCCACATTACTCCAGGTGTCTCTTAGATCACAGACACACCCCAAATCAAGACTTGTCTTGGTGCTAATCTGCTTGACTAAAAGGAAAGCCCTAACCCACTGTCAAGTTTCCTGTTCCCAAGTGGCTCTCTTGGAACTCCTGCACTTTGTCCTGAAGGGTGAAGAGGCACCTGCTCCTTCCCTCCTCCCTGCTGGATAGGAAAACAGGACTTCAAGGTTTAAGCCCAGCACTGCACAAGGGCATTGGCGGTATCTTTAAACATCTGCACTTGAACCAGATATTCTGAGGGTCTGGGTGGGACTCTGCCTGCTTTAAGGAGTTGGATACCACTGAGATATCCTGGGCTGGGGGTGTGGCTCAGATGACAGTGTTTGTCCAGCATGCTTGTGGTTCTCACAATGTAATTCCACCGTTCAGGGGTAGAGGCAGGAGAAGCACACATTGAAGGTCGTCCTTGACTAAAGAGCAAACTCAAAGTTGGCCTAGATAAGTGAGACCCCATCTTAAAACAAACAAAAAGGCTAAGCTGTCCAGATAACGGAAGGGTGTCCAGGAAGTCTGAGATGGGGCATTTCCTATAAACCTCTGCCACTGTGAACCTCTTGTACTCATAAATACTGCTCAATCTCAGAGGGCCCTGGATTTCCAAGGGGTTGTGCTCTACTTGGGTGCTGCAGACTCTCCTCACACTCTACACAGACAGTGCCAGAGTCCATGCAGAACCAGGACATGTGCTCATCATCCCCAGGGCTGGGTGCATGGCCACCCACAGACACCCTTTTTCTGGAGAGGCTTGAAAAGGGCACAGCTTCACTCCAGTTTAAAAGAGAGCTCGATAAGGAGCCTGAGAACATGGAGTGGCCTGTCACTCGTCACTAGCGGTCACTAACTTGACTCCAAGTCACCATTTACCTGCCATCACAGCACACAGAGCATAGCACATGAGTGTGTGGGGTGCTGGGGAATGTGAGCAACAGGCAGTCTGACTTTGAGGGAGTTGGTGGCATTCTTAGTGACTATCCAGTTCCGCTCACAATACCAGCGAGAGAGGGAACTAGAGTGCACCATCATGCAGGCTTGCAGCAGGAAGCCTCCGAAATAGAAATCTGAAAGCAACGTAAGAGTAACTTTTAATTCTCCATTTGTGAAGCCTCACTCAGTTGCGTGGCTCCCAATACCAGACGGTCTAGTCCTGGCTAATATTCAAAGCCTTATCTCTCATTTTAAGTCTAACCCAGCCTGTGCCCATGTGGCATACTGGGTAACATAAAAGAGCAGATGACCCAGTGAGCTCACAGCCAAGGCTGGCCCCCACTAGGAGTCCTGAACACGACATGAACACACTCTGCTCAACACCTTTGCTTGTGCTGTTCCCCACCTATTACCTTTCCCAACCCTACTACAACATAAAAACCCGCTCAAACCTCCACTGATTCCCTGGAGGCCAGAAAATGCCTTCTCAGTGTGGAATTCACACAGAATGCTCCTTCAGCACCTGGCTGATGTAGCGCCTGATGCCGAGAGGGGCTTTGTGGTATCTGTCTAATTAAGTGGACCCTGGAAAACTATGACCTCCCTGGCCAGGGCGACCCCAGTGTGGACCTTAGTTGTAGACCATAGTGTTGAGCGGTGATTACTGTGTCAAATTTCACAATTCCCACCAACTTGCCTGACTCCTGCCAAGAACTCAAGGAATGACTGAATTCACCAGCAATAACAAGTTGGGCCTATGTGGGCGACACTACCTATGATGCTATCGGTTTCTCTTTCTCATTCAAATCCTCCTCACACCACTCATCATGTGTGGCTCATCTACTCATTCAGCAGATTCTCATCAGGCCCTAAAAACACAATGGTGAACAAGACAGAAAGTTCCCCCTGGGCCTCGAGAGGTTAAATAACCAGGAATGTCTATTTATCACTGTACAGAGTGTGGGCCAGAGGACAAGTACAAGATGCTACGGTCCCCCCCTGAGTCCCCACCGAGTTCTTCATCCACCCTAGCAGCTTCATCCTGGTGGATGGTGCCTTAGAGAACATGGCCACCCCTCACTAGGTTCAGATACGGAAAACATATATCGACTCTTTGTCCCCAACAGGAGTGAAGCTGAGGCTGGAATCGTCTTTGCATTTGCATTATTTCATATAACTGCCCTCAAATGATTATCCCCCCTCCCACGGGAACTATGGAAGATGCCAATTTCATCCTGATCCCGGATGTGAAGTCTGTTCTGTCTGACCTCAGTGATTCCCGAGGGATGTGTAAAGACCTGTGAAATATGCAGAGCTCATAAATCAAGTCTGGCTCTATTTCTGCAAATGGTCTAATTTGAACGAGAGTCAGACAGCACTGAAAATCCCCCAGGCATCATTGCCTCTCCAGCACTACCACGTCAGACGTCTCCAGAGTCCGCCCCAGATGCTGACTGCCTAGGTCAGGACCAGCTCAGGCTGTCCCCATCTCCCCTCTGGCCCCACTCCAGCAAGCTGGAGGGAAATGGAAGGTCAGTCCTTGACTTCTTGTCTGCTGTCTGGAGTACCCCAGAGAGAAGAATTCTGTGAATGTCCCTCCCTAAACAGATCCTAAGGAGATGGGCCGAGAACCTTCCCCAGACATACTCTTCTGTGTCCAAGATAAGCAACAGCCTCAGAGTGACTGCAGGTTCCCAGGGCATGTTGGCATGAGACACAATCGAAGGACAGTCTCTGGGCTTGTATGAGGGGGACTCTAGGTGCTGGTGGGTGTGTGGGAGTCAGTCTCTCCCATTAGAACCTCCCCAAGAATGTCCTTAAGAACAGGCCAGTAGAGGTAGAACTTCTCAGGTCCACATAAGCCCACGGATCTTCACTGGCACCTGTTCCCATCAGCCTCTCTGCTTCCCAGGGAATCCAATTCTATTCACTCTTCCCAGGGCAGGCATATGCCAGCACCATGCTGAGTGTGGGGCATCCACAGTGGCCATCGTGGTTGCCATGGTCTCTCTTGGCACTCAGTACAGCATGAGAAATCTAAAGGGTGGGGCTTATGTGAGGGCTGAGAGAGCAAGTGAGGAAAGGAGGGGAATCTCATTCCCCGGGAGGTCAGCACCCACACTGGCCTTCCATCCGTCCATCAATCCATTCATCCATTCAACCCTGAGATTATAACTTATTGAGAGCCCACTCTCGACAGGCTGTGGACACATAGCAGGTGCTGGCGTAGTGCCTGCGGGCCAGGAATGCCCTCACCAGGAATCCAGCCCACTTCCCGAGCCCTGCATCATGCCCTCTATAGAAAAGATGTAAACAAGGCACATTTATAGGGAGCCCTCTCTTTTCTCTTTCCAGCTTGAGGTTCAAGGAAGCTGGTTAGAAAGCCTGCCTAGCCCACAGTTCTTACAAATAGTCTGCCCTGACAGAACACTGTGGAACCCACGTGTCCAGATAGACTGGCAGTCCAAAAGAGAAGAGAACAAGGGTATTCAAGTTGCGTTGGTACCAGGGTCCCAGAGATGGCACAAGAGCCACTTCAGTGGGCACTGAGTAGACAAAGGGCAGAGAAGAATCAGCATGCTTGCTTAGCAAGTCAGTGATATATATATATTCATATTCATATATATATATGAAGGCATCTGTGGCTAGCTTGGACCACAAATATGAAAGTGCTATCACCATATCCCACTTTCATGTACTGGGAGGCATGGTAGCCCTGGCCACCTCCAAGGCTGAGCTAGAAAAACAGCTTGTACCCTGAAGCTTGAGATTAGCCAGGACCACACACTAAGACCACCATCTCTACCATGCCCCTCCTACTAATTTCAACACTATATACTTAGTACTTCCTCTGACCTTGGCAGGTGAATTTGACCCAAGGTCATCCAGCAGGTATTCTCTGGGGACCTGGTAGCATAGCCACTTTGGTTAGAACCATCACAGCAGAACCAAGTGGGGCCTGTCCAGCTGTTGTGACCACACTTCATCCCTCCCCTTGCAAAACCACTCTTCACACACACACAGCTGGCTAATTTGAGAATGAAAAGACACCAGAAGCTGGCCATCTCCCAACAGTGGAGTTTACCCAGCTCATGGAGGCCAGTCAGTGTACTGTGCCTTGACCAGTGCCAACTACTAAAGCTATGGCTGCAGAGGGAAGGGGCGTGTTCTCTGATGACTTCAGAATTAGCGCCACCCAGCAGAAGATGTCACTGTTTGAAACACAAATGTAGACCAGAGTTGTAGCATCTGAACAGCCCAGGTGAGAAAGTGTTAGCAGAAAATCCAGAGTGCACAAGCATGCACACATGCATACATGCCTCTGCGCACACACACACACACACACCGCTGGGCAGATTTGGAATGATTAAACATTCTAGAGCTAGAGGGGACCTGACAAATCACATGGTTCAGAGAGCTGTATATGTGTATCACAAACCTGTCTTGCATGATTGGATTCTCCTCAAAACAATGCTTTTATACTACATAAAAGAAAATTCATAGAACTGCAAAGGAAACCTCTATACTGAAAAGACAGTGATCAAAACATTTTAAAAGACAAATGTATGATAGTTGTCTATATATACTTTTAAATAATGATTTAGTTAGTGTGTATCTGTGTGTGTATCTCTGTGTGTGTGTGTGCATGTACATGTCTCTCTCTCTGTCTCTCTCTGTGTGTGTGTATGCGTGCGTGCGCGCACGCGTGTGCATGTGTAAACAGGCATCTGGAAGCCGGAGGTCAATGTCTGGTGGCTTTCTCAGTCACTCTCCATCTTACATTTGGGATGCTGAGCCTGGAACTCACCAATACAGCTAGGTTAACTGCTCAGTAAGCTCCAGAGACCCTGTCCATCTCTCCTGTGCTGGGGAGAGAAGCGAAGGCTGCCATGTCCAGTTTTTTTGCTTGAGTGTTGGGATCAAACTTGGATCCTCACGAATAGCAGGCATTTTACTGACCAAGCTGTCTCCCCAGCAGTGTATATACATATGTACTTATTAATGCGCTAAATAGCAAGGATGGGCAGCAGATATTATGTCTTCCAGTAAATTCTAGAGTAATGACAAGCATGAATAAGACTTCAAAAGCAGTTCAAACTAATTGCCCCAGCTGCACTGTGATCTGTAAATACACGGCTTTATACAGTCAAGGGTCCTAAGACTTCCAAGGCAAGTTATCAACATACTAGATTGCCAATGCTAGCTTTCAATTATACATTAGCCAGGGACGATAAAACTAGAGGCCTTGATTTAAATGTACTGACCCCAGATTAAGAGGCCTAATATAATACTAACCCTTTCTACAGCTAACAGCACTTAATCAGAGAGGCCAAATGACTTTCTTAATGCCCTCAGCCAATAAGTAGTAAATCTAAGCCCAGCCCTTACACAGCTATCTTTGCTGTCCCTTTAACAGTACAGCATGCTACCTCAATTTAGGCTTTAATATCATCAGTTTTTAAGAAAAGTAAGACTTTTTAATGAAGTTAAGCAATTTGGGGGTTGCAATTTAAAAAAATATTTCTGTCTTTCCTTAGTGAACAAATGGGCAGACAGGGGCTCTGTGGCTTCAGATGTGGTCCTAGATTAACAACATTGCTCCCCGCTCCACGGAAAGTCAAGCTAACTCCGACTGCTGAAGATGAAATACTAATTCAACCCTCAGCCTCCAAAAGCATACAATAGTCAAGCTACTTTCCAGGAGAAAGAATACACAATAGCAGCAACAACTAGGGACGGTAGGGCAATGGGGACACAATGACAGAATAGGAGAAATCAACAGCAATGGTGAGGTTTGAAATCATAATGGTAATTGACTTGTGAATCCTCTACCCGGAGCCAGACTCTGGATTAGACCATTCTCGTTCTTGTACATTATACTATATAATTCTCAGAAGAATCCCTGGACATTGGTTAGTGCTGTCCCTGTTTACAGTTAGAAAGATGGAGGCTTGGAGATTCTAGGAAAAGAAGCAGATGAAGAACCCTGGGTGAGGGCTGCCAGGGCGCAAGCTTGCTGGAGCGGTTCAAGGGCTTCTGCCCAAAGCCAGCCGCGGAGTTCCTGCTTCTCTGAAAACACCATTTCCTCCCCAAGTCTAGTTGGTCCTAAATCCCTCAGCAGCTAAGGAAGCCTCCACAATTCACATTTTCTAAGCCTGAGGTCTGGGCTTCAAGTTACAGCCCAAGCAGGAGGCCTGGAGAAAAAAAAAACACAGAACAGAAAAAAAGTGAGGGAAGGTCTCCAGTTCCTCCCTCATTTGTGCTGACCACAGACCTGCCACACTGTGGCTGAGGTTTCTACATGCTCTTGGCCTTGTCTTCGGGCTGGGAACAAATGCCACACTGGGCTGACTTCCCATGGCTTTGTCTCATAACTTAAACAAACCAAGCTTTCTGGCATTTTGAAGCAGATTCTGAGTAGTCTCCTCAAAGCCTTGACGGCCTGCAGAATGGGTGTGGTCAAGCTCAGCTTTGAGCCATTTTTAAGGTTTCTAAAGAATTAGGCCCTCAGTGCATTTCAGACTGAATCGCCATTATAGTTGTCACATCAAGACCCTAGCAGCCTCCCCCACGAATCATTCCCAGTGAGTGACACTCCATGCAGACTCCAGGTGAGGTGTTCTCATGCAAGCAGGCATGGCTACGCCTATTTTACAGTTTATAGACAAAGACATAGAACCCCAGGCCTCAGAAGTAGGAAGCAGTCAACCAAAGAGAAATTCAGAGCCCGGATGACTTCAGAACTTAAGCCCCTCCATTCCAGGACCTTCCTGGCTCTGTCTTTTTGTGTCACATTACCAACTCCCAGGCCCCCTTGTCTTTCAGCTGCTTGCATGGTATCTGATCTCCCTTCCTCAACCACAGACCCCTGGCTATTCCCCTCTGTGCCTAAATCAGAGAGCCTGGAATTAATGAAGCACTCTGTGAAGTAAATTAGTAGACCAAATACTGGCTAGCTGTCAGGAAAAATAACTCGAGTGTCTTAGGCCAATTCCGTGCATCTTCCAGAAATAACTGTTATTTGTTGTTCTCTGCCGACTTGGGTGCAGTGATCACTAACAATGCAATGTCAAACCAACTGGGGAACCAAAGGCATGGCTTTGGTAGTCTTAGGAATGGCCAGGAGGATCCCTGAAATCCCTGGAGCAGCACAGCTCTGGAAAAAACAGCTTTTTCTACAGCAGAACAGAACACATCACAAACCTCTGTTACTGGAGGAGTCTCTAACTTGCTACTGAGCCAAGTTGGTTAGCAAACCAAGCTTATGTAGAATGTCACCCAGAGAGATGACATGTTGAAGGCCATAAGGAATAAACATTCAGAGGCTAGTGGCAACCACATTCTGGGTTTGGTTCTCAGAGGTAGTGTGTCATGAGGGAAAGGTTCCAGAATGACAGCCTAAATCTAGGAAGCCCATCATTGAGCCACTCACTCCTTGCTTTTAGTTTAGCACAGCCAGCCTCTCTTTTCCCAGATGGCTCTTAGTTGGCTCAGAACTCTTTGTGTATTGTTTGATCTGCACTATGTCTGGATCCAGGACAGTGACCTTGGCTCTAAAAGCCCTTCTTCCATGTCAACCATGTCTGACTGCCCTCAGCTCCCATCTAGAGAATCTGGTCACCATATCTTCCGTGGTTGTAAGAACTGGTTGACACATTGCATCCAGCCAGGAATTCCAGCAGCCTTGTGGAGCTAGTCACCCCCAAGCCAAGCTGCCATTTTTCTCCATGCAAAGCATTCTTGGCTTGGGGACTATAATTCTTGGGTCAATATGTCCCTGTCTACAAAAGTGTCCCAAGTAATCTAGACTTGTAGCCGGGGACTCAGACACTCCAACCTGAGGCCATACTGCTCCAGAACAAACAGAATCTAGTCAACACTGAAGTGGAACCCAAAACAGGTGAAGAAGGAAGCTCAGGGATATGGGGGGAACTGGGGACCCAGGGCTCTGTCAGCCTACAGAAAGAGGACACAGGCTTCTCTGAAAGAAAATCAGAAATGCTGCAAAGCTGGGCTCCAGGGGACAGAGACAGACTCTCCCACTTAATGAAAGGAAACCAGGGAATGAATGGAAGAGGGCAGAAGCCCAAAGGCAAACCATCATAAAGAGGTATATTCCGAACACTACACCAGAATTGAGACAAGTCTCTAGACCCATTTCCAGCTTCCAGAACACCAACGGGGAGGAAGAAATGACCTATGCATAGCCACTCTAGACAAACACCTTTGTGTCCACAAGGAAGTAGCAAGGAAAAGAGACAGAGTTAGCAACTGAGGCAATTAGGAAAGCTGTCCAAATCAGACTCTATGAAAGCAATGGGGGAAAGGCATTTGCAGGGGGTGGGGAGATGCACGTGTGCGCAGATGCGTGTGTGCATGAGTGTGTATGAGTGTGTGTATGTGTGTGTGTGTGTGTACAGGTACATATGTGTGGGTGTTCATGTAAAGTTCAATACCAAGTAAGTCTTCCTTTTTATTATATTTTATTTCATGTTCATGTGCACACACATGTTATGCCACAGTGCCTGTGTGTAAGTCAGAGGACAATTTGACAGCACCTGTTCTCTCCTTACCAAGCATGCAGATGATGTATTGTGGATCCCAAGAATCAACTTGAGTACCAAGTACCCTTACCCATTGATCCATCTTGTTGGCCCTCACTTTTTTTTTTTTTTTTTTTTTGAGGCATAGTCTTTCACTGAACTTGGAACTTTGGAACTTGCTGATTAGGCTGGACTGGCTAGTCACCAAGCTCCAGGGATCTGCCCATCTGCACTTCCCCATAGTTGGAGGTAGAGGCTAATGCAGTGTCATGCCTGGGTCTTCTCTGTAGGTGCTGGGGATCCCAACTAAGGCACTGATGCCTGTGAGGCAAGCGTTTTGCTTACTAACCTATCCCCCAGTCCTGGGAAAAGGGCATTTATGAGACAATAAATCTAAATAACATATAGGTATATTATGGTAAAATTGGATTCTTGCTGGCATTTATAGGTTTGATAATGTATTTTAAGTGTTTAAGGGGGATTTGGGGTTGGTTTTGTGGTCTTCTTATAAAGAATCTTTACCTTTTTTAGCTCTTGGGTAGAGCAGGTATACAAGGAACATACCTAAACATAATAAAGGCAATATACAGCAAGCCAACAGCCAACATCAAACTAAATAGAAAGAAACTCAAAGTGATCCCACTAAAATCAGAAAAAAGACAAAATTATCCACTCTCTTTATATCTGTTCAGTACAGTACTTGGGGTTCAGGCTAGCGCAATAAGACAACAAAAGGAGATCAAGGGGATACAAATCAGAAAAGAAGAAGTCAAACTCTAACTATTTGCTGATGATATGATAGTTTACATAAGGAACCCCAAAACTTCTACCAAGGAACTTCTACAACTCATAAACTCCTTCAGTAATGTAGCAAAATACAAGAATAATTCCAAAAAAAATTAGTAGTCCTCCTTTACACGGATGATAAATAGACTGAGAAAGAAATCAGAGAAACATCGCCCTTCACAATAGCCATAAATAATATAAAATATCTTGGAGTAACTCCAACCAAACCAATGGAAGACCTGTATAACAAGAACTTTAAATCTTTGAAGAAAGAAGTTGAAGAAGACACTAGAAAATGGAAAGATCTCCCATGCTCTTGGGTAGGTAGAATTAACATAGTAAAAATGGCAATCTTACCAAAAGCAATCTACAGATTCAATGCAATGACCATCAAAATCCCAGTAAAATTCTTTACAGACCTCAAAAGAATAATACTCAACTTCATATAGAAAAACAAAAAACCCAGGATAGCCAAAATAATCCTGTGCAATAAAAGGAACTTCTAGAGGCATCACAATCCCTGGCTTCAAACTCTACTACAGAGATACAGTAATGAAAACAGCCTGGTATTGGCATAAAAACAGATAGGAGGACCAATGAAACCAAATCAAAGACCCAGATATCAATCCACATAACTACAAACACCTGATTTTTGTCAAAGAAACAAAAAATATCAAATGGAAAAAATAAAACATATTCAACAAATGGTGCTGGCATAACTGGATATCAACATGTAGAAGAATGAAAATAGATCCATATCTATCACCATGCACAATACTCAAGTCCAAATGGATCAAAGACCTCAACATAGAATCAACCATACTGAACCTCATAGAAGAGAAGGTTGGAAGTATACTTGAATGCACTGGCACTGGAGACCAGTTTCTAAATATAACCCCAGTAGCACAGACACTGAGGGAAACAATAAATGGGACCTCCTGAAACTGAGAAGTTTCTGTAAAGCAAAGGACACGGTCAACAAGACAAAATGGCAGCCTACAGAATGGGAAAAGATCTTCATCAACCCCACATCAGACAGAGGACTGATCTCCAAAATATACAAAGAACTCAAGGATTTTTTCATCAAAAGAACAAATAATCCAATAAAAAATGGGGTACACACCTAAACAGAGAACTGTCAGCAGAGAAATCTAAAATGGCTGAAAGACACACTTAAGGAGATATTCAACATCCTTAGCCACCAGAGACATGCAAATCAAAACAACTCTGAGATTCCATCTTACACCTGTAACCATGGCCAAGATCAAAAACACTGATGACAACTTATGCTGGAAAGGATATGGGGTAGAGGGAACACTCCTCCATTGCTGGTGGGAATACAAGCTGGTACAGACCCTTTGGATGTCATTGTGGTGACTTCTCAGATAATTAGGAAACAACCCTACTCAAGACCCAGCAATACCACTTTTGGGTATATACCCAAAGGATGCTCATCTGTGCCACAAGGACATGTGCTCAACTATGTTCATAGCAGCATCGTTTATTATAGTCAGAACCTGAAACAACCTAAATGCCCCTCAACTGAAGAATGGATAAGGAAAATGTGGTACATCTACACAATGGAGTACTACACAGCAGAAAAAATAATGGCATCTTGAAATTTGCGGGCAAATTGATGGATCTAGAAATCATCATATTGAGTGAGATAACCCAGACCCAGAAAGACAAATATCATATGTACTTACTCATAAGTGGCTTTTAGACATAAAGAAAAAAAAAGCATCCTACAATTCACAATCCCAGAGAACCTAGACAGCAAAGAGGACACTAAGAGAGACACACATGGATCTAATCTATATGGGAAGTAAAAAAAGACAAGATCTCCTGAGTAACTTGGAAGCATGGGGACCATGGAAGAGGGTTGAAGGGGAGGGGAGAAGAAAGAAGGGGAGTGGAAAAAATATATATAGCCAATACAACAATTAAAAAATAAAAATAAAATGAAGAATCTTTACCTTTTTTGGGTAATTCTACAATATTAAACTCATTTGGCATCTTGCTTTGCTTCAAATCACAGAATGAAGTAGAAGCTAAAGAGATGGCGGCTGCGCCAACAACCACTAACCTTGGGTGGCAAGAAGAAAATCAGCCATTGTGTTCTCTCAACTCTTGTCCAGTTCAAAATTTTGTAGAAAACAAATGTCATTTGAAAAGGGAGTGAGCAAAGACTTTGCTGGTAACACTGACTTCCATACTGGCTCTCTAGAAATCCTTCAATAAACCTTCACAGCCCACGCACCAGGTTCGTCATCCAGAGCCTGAACGGTTCGAACGAGGACCCAACCTGACACACAGTGTGGCCACAGCCAGGTCTCTTAACTTCTCTGTGATTTGACCTCTTGTAGACACAACATAAATACCAGTTTTTCTGTGTTACAGGCTGAGGACCCATGACCCTGAGACACAAATACCGAACCAGTGCTTGCTGTCAGTACTGGGGCTTCCTGCTAGTGATGCCCTTAGGTTTGTTTTGATGGAGAGGAGATGTGTTCTTCTCTCCATGGGCCACCAACGCGTCAGAAATGTCTCCGGGTCTCACAGAATTCTCATCACTTCCTCAGGAAGAAGTCATCCCTGGCTCCAGGAATGCCTGTTCTCTCCTCCCAAGGCCTTCTTCCCTGCACACACCTGACCATCTCTTCCCTGCTACCTTGCTCCCAGCCCCCTGCCTCCTGATCCAGTTAGAGAACTGCCATTCCCAGGCCTTCGCCTGCTCTGGCCCCCTGCCACCACCTCTCACAATGCCCATAGGGGCCTTGGCCTTGGTAACTCAGGAAACGGTGGGGTGGAGGGAAGGGAAGTCAGAACTCAGAACTTATGAATGCATAATGCTGAACATTTTGGAAATGGATGGGCCTAGTGCCAGTCCTTGCTGGGGTTCCAAGATTGTACTCGGCTTACAAAAGAGCCATTATTAAAGGCTCCGCATGTCTATGTAACAGGTTCAGAACCACAAGCGGTATGACGTCAGAGGGATCGCAAGATGAATAGTCTTCCCAGCCATGTTCTCAGTGCCAAGAGCCTTGAGTCCCTGGAAGGAGGTATGTGGGAGGAAGGAGGACCCAAGGAGCCCTAAGGCCGTGAGTGCCCAGCTGTTCCACAGAAGAGGGTAGTGAGATGGACCAAGAACTGTCCACACCAGGACCAGATGAGACCCCTTTCAAAAGCCTGTAAAGCCTTCAAACTGTTATCACACTCCTTCCTCACCACACATGTGGTTAGTCACTCGGCTCATCTGCCCTCCAGGTGTCTCCTGGGCGAGCAGGGCCTCTCTCCCTCTCCATACTTATGTATAATTTATATATATTCTCTCTCTCTTTTTTTTTCTCTCTGTCACACACACACACACACCTACCTCCTTTGGGGCCATTTCTTTTCTATGAGATGGGAGCTGTGAGCTGGGCTCACATCCTAACTCTGCAATGGCCTCACTTGCTGGAATCCATATTTACCTTTCCAAAAAGAGAGAGGTTGTAGCTAAAGAATGTCCAAAAAGTCCTTCCCCATTACAATGGCCTATTGTTCTGCTCTATGTCATAAGGAAGCAAGATGCTATCTTCTCCCCCAGAGCTACGAGACATGTGGCTTGACTGGGTTCCACATTTTCTTTCCTAGGCTTGTTTCTAGTTAAGGTAAATCTCAATCAGCATGTACACATGTGTCCTGACATACACCCCAGGTCCTCTGAGAGCAGCAATACAAATTGTGAGCTCAGGTATACCCAGTTTTCCTCAGAGTGTTGAAGGACATATATTTACATACAGTTTGCATATATTTAAATGTAAAATCACATCATTTTACATGAATATATTTATATATCATAATCAGTACAGTCTCTCTAGTTGTTGGTTACAAACCAATACTCCAAAGCCCTGAAACCCACAAAATCTTATTAAGTAGACTGATGGTCTCCCACACTTTTAAGGCCATGGGAAGAAAGTATTAGAATTTCAATTCATATTTATTTTTATTGCATTCTTTTAAATTTCCTATTTCTTATGTGTGCTTTATATTCCTCAAACCACATGAGAATAACAGAATGCATGTGTCCTATATACACATGCCTATAATGGGGATCCAAGCCCAAACGGATTTGGCAGAGGGGAGTGCTCATTCTGAAAAGTTGGAGTTTCCGCTGTCAATCTCTCCTCACCCGAGCTCTCCCAAGGCTGGAGACAACTACAGTGATTTAGTCCAACTCCTGCCAGAGGACTGGGCAGGACCCCAGGCAATTGTACTCCAAGGCAGCACTGGCCAACGGAATCTGAAGCTCTCCAGGGTGCTGCCAGTTCCTTTGGGACTCATGGCATATGGTGTCTGCTTTTCCCCTGCGTCCCCATCATCAAGGTTCCTTTAGTCATAAGAACACCGGTTCTCTCCCAAGAAACCCAGTTTCTTTTCCAGATCAGCTTATGTTGGCCCTCAAGTCTACTCGGCAGCAATACTCAGTCCATTCAGTACATAAAAGACAGGGTGTTGGCCTGAGTCTGATGAGAGGCATTGGTTATTTAGTTGAGAAAACTTGAGGTTGATCATCAATGAGATCAAAGAAGGGGATAGAGGGATGGATAGATGAATGGGTGTATTTATGTATGGATAGATGGATAGATAGATAGATAGATAGATAGATAGATAGATAGATAGATAGATTATAGATATATGATGGGTAGATTGGTGGATGGATGGCATATGGTGTCTGCTTTTCCCCAGAGTCCCCATCATCAAGGTGGATGGATGGATAGATAGATAGATAGATAGATAGATAGATAGATAGATAGGAGATGGATGTGGATGTATGGCCTGATAGATGATGGATAGAAGCTTGGATGGATGGATGATGGATAGATGGATGATGGACAAATGGATGGACGGATGGTGGTGAATAGATACATTGATTGGTCAACTGACAAAAAGATCAAATTGGTTTTCTTTTTTTTTTGTTTGTTTGTTTTTTTTTGTTTTTTTGAGACAGGGTTTCTCTGTGGTTTTGGAGCCTGTCCTGGAACTAGCTCTGTAGACCAGGCTGGTCTCGAACTCACAGAGATCCGCCTGCCTCTGCCTCCCAAGTGCTGGGATTAAAGGCGTGCGCCACCACCGCCCGGCTCAAATTGGTTTTCTAGAGAACTGTTAAGTAAAGGGCAAAACTCAATTCTGGAGTCAGACAAGGACCCAGAAGTATATCTGGAAGAGAACATTATGCCATCTATAGAGAGCAGACCATTGTCTGATGGGCACATTTCATGGCAGCTGGTTCCATTTGGGAAGCCACATTAGATTCTGACAGTGCGCTTGAGAAAGTGTACCATGTGGAAGGACGGGAACTGCACCACTCACCTACACACTGGTTGCCCTCATCCATCTGGTACCCAAAGCGACAGACAAGAGGCCTTGAAATCGTGGGGTAGTTGGAAGCTGGTACTGGTGGAGCAGCTGCTGGGTATGGGCCTGAGTAGGATGTGGAGTAGGGATTCGAGTAGGGCCCTCGATACACGGGGTTGGTTCGAGGGATGCACAAATACCCGCCATTCTGGTTGACACACATCATGTCCCCACGGCAAGCCTCAGGGATGGTCCGGCATTCATCGATATCTGCAAAGGACGCAGAAAAGACAAGTGTCAGTGGCCTCCTGCATGATCTGGAGCTTGTGCATACTGAAGCAGAACAGACAGAGGGGGATGACCCTCCAGAGCGTCACCCAACTCCTTACAATCTGATGCTCCCACGTCAGCTAACCTGACTGAAAGTGACCTGTGCTACCAAACATTCTCTTTAAGCCCCATCCACAGAAACCTGGACTACTGTTGACTTCATTTTTTATTGAAAGAATACATTTGTAACCCAGAAAAAAATGTGCTCTTTAACATATAGGAATATAGTAAATAAAAACACCCTTGAATTAATCAAAGAAAGTCACAGTAAAAGTAGAGACGAGTGTTTGTGCATATAAAATTATTCCAGGTACTATCCTGTGTGTTTCCTAAAGTCTGAAAAGAAGAGAGCAGGCCTAAGAATCATTCCCATTTCTATTCAAAGTAATAGCTGGGCAAGAGGGAAAGAGACTTTTGCGCCCAGAAAGACAAGACTTGGCTCAGACCTAGTACTTGCTGAGAAAGTAGAACATTGCTTTCAAGTCGGTTCACGCGGTGCCAGCAAACAGGACCACAACTAGCCCTGCTGGAGAACAGCTCACGCTGGAAGAAGAGTGGTGGTCTGTCTAGAAAAACCAGGCTTGCTAGGGCGGAGTCAAAAGAGGCCCCAACTCTGGCTCCAGTGGGCAGCAGACCTGGCTTTGGGTGCTGGACCCTGTCACTAGCTCTGGAGCCTGCTCTGTGTGGACCTGGATCCAGGCAGCTCGCCCATGTCATCTGAGAAACCCATGCCAGCTCCCATCTTGAGAACGGAGAATACTGTGATTCAGAATGCAATGGTCTGTTCTCTAGTTAGAGTGATGGGCTGGACGAGAAGGCCCCTGCCCTCTTTGTGAATCCTTGAAGCGGAGTACTTCATACGGTAAATGCAAGCCTGAGTCTGGGTGTCCCAATTCATTCTGCCAAGCCATTTGACACCCCTCTTATTCTCAGTTGATGCGACTCAGGAAAAACAAAGGATTTGACCTAAATCAAATCTAATTAAAAAGCCAACTATTCTCCCAGTATAGAGGGCTACACCTTACCCTCTCTACATTCTCTGTGTTCCGTCCACAACATGCCATACCTGAGCTTCCTTTTCATGCCTGGTCATTGTGCTGTTCCTTCCCCTGTAGATTGAGATTTCTTGGGTTCTATTCATCCTTCAGTACCCAGTTCAAACTGGATCTTCACCACTCCTTGCTGAGTCTGGGCATAAGGCACCCCCCTTGCCCCTGCTTTTCAGGGTCCATTGCTGTTACCACCACTCAGTAATGATGTTGTCCACCAGCACGTCATTACAGTCACTGAGTCTAAGCTTCTCTCCACTAGATGTCATGGGAGAGAATGCCCTTCTTCAAAGTACTTCCTCGTTCCTGGGACCTGAGAATCCATTAAGCCGCAGGGCTGATTCTATTCAGGTTACTATTGATCAGCCGGCTTTGAGATGGGAGCATTCATCCTAGATTACGTACAGAATGCCCAGTGTAATTGTGTGAGTGGTTAAAAGCAAAAGCAAGAGACTTGGTCAGAGATGCTACAGTCAAAGAAGGGACCCATAAATGTGAAAGACTCTTGACTGCTGAGGGTTGGGAGACAGGCTACAACCACAGAACAAATGCAGTTTCTAGAGTTCTAAGAAGGGCCTCCCCAGACAACCAATAAGGATGAAGGACATAAAACCTAAAATTTCAGGAGGGCGGCTCCCACCAACCACTCCCACGAGCAAAAAGGTGCTCTTTCTCCTTGAGTCCCAGAGGAACACAGGCCCACCAATACTTTGATATTAGCATGGTAGACGGATGTTGGGCCTCTAGAGGACTCTAGGATCTGAAACGTGCACCATTTAAGCTAATACGCTTATGAAACCATGTGGAGGCAGCACTGGGGAAAAGATCCAACAGAAATGCTTGTTGAAAACATAGGCCAATGCCTAGCACAAGCACACGAGCAACAAGGATGCTATTGGCTTATTCCTTCCATCACTGTGTTCTTCCAGACAACAGCTGTGGCAGAAACGTCATGGCAATTGGGTGCTCACCAAACATCCCCACTGAACCAAGGACTGTCAGTATCACATACCTAAGCACTGTCCTGTCTGGCGGTCCAGGTCAAAGCCATTTGTGCACTGTTGCTGTAGAGAGGGAGAGAGAAGAAACAGGCCAGGTCACTTGATGTGCGTTCTTTGTCCCTATGAAAGCATCGCAGAGCATTTGGGAAGAGGAGTAGAGGGGAGAGGCATACATGACACCCACACAGGTCTCTATTTGGAAGTGTGTTCTTAAAGTCACTGCATACTTAGAGATGTTTCTCAAACCCCTATACCAGTGCCTCATGAACCCTGCTTTCATCCTTGTAGATTTTGTCGTGCCTGAGTGATGAGTCATGAGTCATGGCCACATATGAAGCCACAATGCAACAGCCCTAATTCCAGGGACGGAGACACCCCCGTGCTGTCCACCTACCTCTCCTCAGAATCCCAAAATAACTCTTTGTTCCCTATGAAATTCTCCCCAAGTCTCAGCTGTATTTATAAACCAAAAGCTACATAGATGTGACCACTTTTCTAAGCAAAGATGATGGGGACATTCCTTTATTTCAATTTCAGCAAGGCAGTGGCTCAAAGGACACACATTGGCAGTCCCAGAGAGTTGTAATTTTACCTGTAACCTGAGCTAGAACTGTATACACAATTTTTATTTAGTTTACTTTTATTTTCAAGACAAAAATTTTATTGTGTAGCCCAAGCTGGCCTTGAACTCATGGTCTTCCTGTCTGCTTCCCAAGTGCTGGGAACATTTGTGCTTTGGGTTGTGGGCTGAGCCGCCTTTCCAGCCTTGACTATAAACTTTTCAAAAGCTGAACCGGGAAGAGTTCGAGGGCCCCTAGCAGGTGCCTGGCGTCTGATACAGGTACTCCTATCTCTAATCATGCCGCTAGCCTCAAGGTCAGGTTTCCCTGGGCTGCGGGGTGATTGTGAGGCTGCTGAGCTTGGCCTGGGCTACGGCTGAGGGTTCCAAGCCTTAGAGCCAGGGCAAAGGACCCAGAAGAGCCTGGAGTCTGTACCACAGAACCGATGAGACCAGACTCCAGCCCTGCTCTCCGACTCAGTGCTGGGGTAGAATGGGCTCAAGCCTCCCGTTTAGTTGGTTTCTTATTCTCACTGGGCCCTTACTCTCTTCACCCCTTCCCTCTGCCTCAGTTTCTCTCTCTAAAAAATAGGGTACTGTTATTTACTTTAAGTGGTTACAAAGAAAAAATATGTTATTATATATGTCTAGACTAATTTACATGATCTTGTGACCACTGTCTTCTTCAGGCCAAGATGTTCTTGTATATAACCCTTGGGGCTAGATTGACAAGGTTCCTCTGAGATCTAAAATTCTAAGATATTCTTCTCAAGCCCTTACTATCTTCAATGGCCTGTGTGTGTCTAATGGGCTTTGCATGTACTTCATAATTCTTCCCCTTGCCTCACCCCAACATATTTTTTCAGTGCTAGGCATCAACCCTTGAGCATTCTGGAGAGTTTCTCCGCCCTGCCCCACCTGCAGCCCCTCAGCCTTAGATGGGGCTGACTTTATTTCATCTCTAAGACTGCACACAGAAGGTCACTCTGCGTCATCTAGTCCAGTGGTTCTCAACCTTCCTAACACTGCAACCCTTTAATACAGTTCCTCACGTTGTGGTGACCTCCAGTCAGAAGATTATCTTTGTTGCTACTTCATAGCTGTAATTTTGCTACTGTTATAAATCTTTGTGTAAATATCGGTATTTTTCTGTGGTCTTGGGTGACTGTTGTGAAACCCTCTTCCAATGGGTTTGCCACCCACAGGTTGGGAACCGCTGATCTAGGGAACTCTCCCATATTGCTTAGGACTGACACACCTGGTTCAGCCCTCTGTGTAGCTTCACAAATGAGACACTACAGCTTCTCTCAGACCTTCACCTTGAACCCAACCATACTGTCCCTTTCACACTCCTCCCAGGAGAAGGGATAGCCCCCAATCCAGGTAGCTAAATTATTTAACCACACACACTGTATGTTGGGATGTTTGGATAGCCTCCACGTCTCCCTGTCCTCCCCACCTTTTCCACTAGGTATTGTATGGATGGAGACACACACAGACTCACCCCTGGGGGGCCTTTGCAACATTCTGGGGGCATCCTGACCAAAAAACAAAACAAAACAAACAAAAAAACCCACCACATTGAACTGTCAAATATTTAAGTTAAAATGAATCTCCCTGAAGGACACAAATAAGGTGGCAAGATTTGATTTAAACAGACTTGGATTAGGAGCCAGGATGCTGAGACCCAAGACCAGCTTTACCACTTGGAGCCTACATCACCTTGGGCCAACCTCAGCCTCCCGGTGCCTGGGCTATAATCTGTGAACCATGGAGTGTCTCCTGTTCCTGTGTCCTGGGATTCTAAAACACATCGCTGGCCTCCCTTCCCCTAGTTTTGTGACATGCTTCGGGACAATTTGAAACTTTACCTGTGCATTCCCATGGTGTGGAAGCCATAGCGCCAAGATGGCAACTGTGAGTATCCTGTGGGAGGCGAGAAACCAAGAGTGAGTTCCAAGGGATGTTTAAGTCCGGAAAGCCTGGGTCTCCTGCTGCCCGGGCATTTAGACAGTGGCTTTACCTTGTGCTTGCAAACAGAGAGGACACACTCAGCAGAGCCCAAGGGAGAACCCAGTCCCTAATCACACCACAAGAACAAGCCCCTTAGGCTTTGTGTGTTGGAATCGTGAGTTAGGTCACATGCTGAATACAAGAGTTTGCTACTTAGGAGCAAAGGGCCAAAGACCCAGTTGTCTAGGTCTTTCATCATTCTGCATAGAATCTGCACGAGTTAAGCATTATTTAGACATGATTGCAGAGTCAAGAGCCACTGTGTCTTTAATCATAAAAACTAGAATGTGAGGTGCTTTGTGTTCACAAGAAGTCACTCAACCAGAACTTGGAGCCCTCAGTTCACATATGTGAGGACCAGGTTTGAGTGGTCCAGCAACCCAGGGTCCACCCTAGCAGGTAACTTATGAGAACCTCCATCCTAAGGGTAAAAGACTGAGCAACCCATGCAATCCCCAGAAGAAGAAAGACAGTGGGAAACAGCAGGAAATGCCATAACACCATGGCTCAGCCAACATGGCCACCCACAAGCCAGTAAACAGCTCTGCCTGTGGGTAATTTGGTTCTTTGCTGTGGCTAAGCTTTTGTCTGGTGAAACTGTGGTCACCAGTATGCTTTAAAACTTCAAAGTCTGTGTCACTCACACCCAGTAAGATGCCTATTTGTGCATCGTGTTCATATCAGTGTGTGTGAGTGTTGGCTTGTCTGGTACAAGTGCATATGTGTGTGTGTGTTCTTATGGAGGCCAGAGGCTGGCATCCGATACCCTCCGGTCACTCTTTACTGAAGCAGGGCCTTTCACTTGCACCCAGAGAAATCAAACACTCATATACATAAAGTAATGTTTTTAATCTTAAAAAGAATCACAGAACAGAAAACAGCCAATGCAGGAGGATGTGGATAGAGCATAGCTCTTGTGCATTGCTGATGGGAATGTAAAACTGGTGACCCAGCAGGCCCAGAGCATAGTCCCCAGAGAACCGAGCACAGGACCAGACAGACACATGTACTATGGTGTTCACAGCAGCACTTTGAACAATAACCAAAAGGTGGACACAGTGCCATCGTCCATGCAGTAAACAAAATGCAAACACACACACACATACACAAGCACAAATATTATTCAGACCTAAACTAACTGGAACATGATACAATATGAAAAGCTGGGCACATTGCTATGTGCCTGTAGTCCTAACTGTTCCCGAAGGCCAAAGTGGGAAGGTCACTGAAGCCCAGGAGTTCAAGGCTAGCCTGGGCAATATAGTGAGATCCTATCTTAAAAAAAAAGAATGAAAAGAAATTAAACAGTACAAGAAGGCAGATGAGATGGCTCAGCCGGCAAGGGAACTTGCCTTCAAACCAGATGATCAGGACTCACATAGCGGAAGGAGAGAACCACGTCTTGAAAGTTATCCTTTGACCTCAACGCAGGCACCATATGCTCCCCCCCCCCATAGCTATAAATAAATAAATAAATAAATAACATGTAACTAAAAGAAAAGGAAGAAAAGGTGTAACAGCCGGGCTGACCGTGAGGACAGCATGCTGTGGAGTGAGTAGGTCTCACACAAAACCACACAGAATTCAGCTTGTGTCACATACCCAGAGTTTTCAGACTGGGAACAGAAAGCAACATGGTGGCTCCCAGGGCCAGGAGAGTGTTTAATAGGTACAGAGTTTCTTTCATTTTTTTCCTTCTTTCTTCTGTTAGTTTGTTTTGTTGCTTAGGCTGCTTTTTTTGCTTTTGAAACAAGGTCTTACTCTGTAGCCCAGGATAGCCTACAACTCACAATATGGCCCAGGCTGTCCTAAATCTGTAGCAGCTGTACCTCAGCTTCCTGAGTGTTGGGGTTACAAGCCACAAATCATTACAGCCAGTGTTTTCTTTTTTTTTTTTCTTTTTAAGACAGGGTTTCAAATGTAGCCCAGGCTAGCCTCAAACTGGCTCTGAAGTCCTGATTCTCCTGCCTCCACCTCCCAGATGCTGGGGTTACAGATGTGCACCACAACACAGGGCAGGGTGCAAGAGCTGTTTTGCAGAATAAAGAGTCATGGAGCCATCTCGTAGCACAACGCAAAAGGTCTGCAGATGCGGGGATCTAGTGTTGTTCAGTCTGATAGCATATATCGGACAGCCGCTGCTTGAGCCCAGTTAAGGGGCAGGAGCTACGGAGCTGCCACCCACCTGAGCTAGATGCTTTGCAGCACGGGCCAGGAAGGAGGGTTGACTTTGATGAAAGTGTTAGAAAACTCAATGTGTGCTGAGAGTCAGGCTGGGGGAGGGGCAGGATAGTCAGAGAAGGCGTCCTGGAGGAGGTGCTCTTGAATGTCTCTCTCAGCATGGCTGTGAACTTGGAGACCTGGTTGACCTGGTTGGAGGCTGAGGCTTGTAGCCTCCCTACACCATGGCTCTATAGTCCCCGCCTTCTCAGAATGAGTGCTCAGAGATTACAAACTCATTGACATCCCTGTCACATGGCTCAGGAGAAACAGCAGTGGGTGCATAGGGGATCCAAAATTAAAGCGGCATCCTGATAAAACTGAGCCTGATGTGCTGGAAGCTTCAAACCCACTTCCTTCATGTCCTCCTGCATCCAGTCCTGAGCAGACGTGTTTCCGTTTCGTCTAACCACCTATGCGAGCCAGGTTCTCCAACACTGGAGACAGCTCTGACCTTATAAAGTGCACAGCCAAATCCCGGGACTTTTTGATATTTGCAAGAGCCAGACTTTATATCTGGAAGGAATGAGAGAACAATAACAAATTTATTTTCCAGTCTGTATATTATGAATTTCAATGTTTTCCTGTTTCTTCACATGAAGTTTCCTTTCAGGGGGTTATAAAATCCTGTCTCGTTTATGTTGGAGTCAGGACAGCCTGACTGTATGCAGTGGAGTTCAAGAGCAACTGGAAAAGGCACGCTAATCCTACCGGCTTCTCCCCCTACCCCACTCCCCATTCCTTTAGACTAGAGCCAACCCAGGGCCAGCCAGCCTCAAGCCCAGCCTCCTGGAAGAGCTGTGGCTGGGTCCTGGGGGCAAAATAAGCTGCAGGCTAATGGAGAGGCTTTCCAGAAGGAAATAGTACCCAGCTCTGCTGCACTCACATCAATAATAGCTGTACTTTGTCATGAAAACCCTAAAGAAAACCTCCAAAAATGAAGAATAATTAATACCGGAGAATGGAATCTGCGTTTCAAGCTTTCCTTTGGAATCTGGGTCCGCCATCCCCCTCCCCCGCCCCCGCAGTACCCACCCTCCCAAAAGGAAAGTGAATGAAGACAGAACCTCCAACTCTCAGAATTGTCTGTCATTGATAATGCATTGCTGGTCTGGGAAGCAGGGTGACAATACTGCTATGGCTTACCATAATATGGCTCAGTTTGTATTAGCATGCATGCACCCATCCCACATGGAAATACACGCAGAAAAAGTGTGCAGATCTGTACAGGGCAGCTATGTTTTCAAGAGATGCTGGAGAAAGGCAGAACAGATGTCATCCTTAAAGTTCCTCAAGGCTCAAGGATTACTTGACTGGAATTGCAATTTCCGCAAAGAACAGCAAAGCATTTGCTTACGTGCGTCTCTGTCTGCAGTGTCCACTGTTCCTTGGCTCGAAAGTTCTAGGTCCCATGCCCTCTGTGAATCGCACACATAGAGCAAACGCAGCCAGGAGTGTTCTGAGACTCCCTGGGCTTCGGCTTCTCTCGCAGCCTTTGCAGCAAAGCGATTGCTGGTGCCTGGTGCCTTAGCCAGCGGTTTCCCAAATTTAAAAAATATGTAGTGTGATATTTTGTAAAGTGCGCAAAAAGTTGCTACCCTTTCCAAAAAGAAAGAGGAATGACACAGAAAGGTTGTCTGCAGCCCTCTCGCGATGCTGGCTCCTGACACTGTTAGAAAAATCCCCACTCCCAAACGAAGCCTTCGAGATGGAACCTTGAGCGAGCGGCGCAGCTTTTTGTAATTAACAGTGTCATTGCATCACTAGCTAAACTCTTTCCCAGTGCCCTGACACGGGCGGAATCTCAGCCATAGCCATTTTCCACCCATCAGGTCTGGAGTTAGGTTTCCCGAGCTTGGAGAAAGACAATCTCTGGAGCCTCCGGACCTACCTTTTTAATCCTGGCATATCCAAGATGCGCGGGAGGAGAGGCGACCCAAGGAAGGCAGGCTCTGCGGGAGGACCCGGGCGGTTTGATTCCGGAGGGGCTGAGGGCTGGGGCAGTGCTGGGTGCTGGGAGCCACTGCAGAGCCCTCGCCGCCGGCACCTGGTTTCGCTTAACCCCCTTCAGTAATTCAGCATTAAACCAATTGGAGGAGGAATGTTAAAAATGAACACTTCATTTTCTAAGTATGTTAAACAATGCAAATGGGGCCTCGGTCTGGACACAGCTGGTTCAGATTACAGCGCTCACCAACTGGCTAGACTCCTCACAACAATCTTGGGGCGTCTGCCAGGGCCAAGTGCTCAGCGCTGGGAGGGGGGCCCAGCAGAGCGCGGTCCTGGGGGGCGCCAGGCCTCCCCTAGGCGGAGCAGGGCGCGTGAGGGGGAGTGTCGTCAGGCCCTGTAGAAGCAGGAACTTGAACTCACTACCAGGGACGTGCAGGATGCCCCCAAGCAAGGATGTGGAGCAAGAGCAGATTGGAAAGAGGAAAAGAAGGGAGGCTGTATGAGATCAGAACCTCATTGGGGACGGCTCTCCTTGGCGGCCCTCACCTCATTCTCCTTGGCTTTTTCTTGCTTTGATTTGAATTAGTGTCTCTGGTCTTCAAAGTAAGTAAGAATGGTAGACTTCACATGGGCCCTGAAGTCCTCTTTCCTCTCTTCCCCTCTCTTCTCCAGGCTTCTTCTCTCCTCTCTTCTACCTTCCCTCCTTTTTGTTTTCTAGCACAGGAACCCGCTCTATAAAGCGTAAAAGTGCCAAGGACACTACTCTCCAAAAGACATGACCAGATTGCTGCCCTGCAAGCTCTTCCGCGCCTGCTTCTTTTGGGCCCCTCGAAAACTCACTCTAAAGAGGGCCCCTCTCCTTCCCACAGCTCTGAGTAGTAGGAACTGGTTGTTTCCTTGGAGATGGGGGTAAGAGAGGTCGGGTGACTTCTCTACCATACAGCTATCAGAGATGCCAGCGAGCCTCCCAAGTCCACATCTTTATTTAGCCTTTTCTAAGGATACTTGCTGTTTTAAGGAAATGGAATCCCACTCTAAAACCTCACTAGGCTAAACAAGGGCAGCTGGACGTGATGCTGTTGAAACTCGGCATCCAACTGGCGTGATCGTGTGTGTGTGTGTGTGTGTGTGTGTGTGTGTGTGAACGTCTAAGAAGAAACCACTTTTAGGTCCATCTCATTCACAAGGTTGTGCATCCTTCCCATGGTTCCAATAGCCAGGATTATAAACAACCTAAGGTCCATCAGTATGGCACCAAGGGAGTTAAATAAAGAAAATTCCAGGATTGGAAGATAAATGAGTCATTGATCAAAACGGCTAGACAGCCAAGCATGCACACTGACCAGCTCCATCTATGTAAAATCCCAAGTCAGGCAGGGACTGGGAGGGACAAGGAAGCCTCTCAGGTGCTCCTGGTGGTAACTTCTGACCAAGGTGCAGACTCAGCCTTCATGAAGTTGTGCTGTAACAGTTTTTCAAATGCTAAAGAGGCTCCTTATACACTAATATTGGATAATTTCCAATATATTTTATATTTCAAATAGTAGAATGTTGACAGTCACATAGATCAATGTAATAGATTAATATAAAAAGTCTGACTGTGGGGCTGGAGGGATGGTTCAGCAGTTAAGAGCACTGCCTGTCTTGCAGAGGACCCTGGTTCACTTCCTAGGACCCACATGGGTTCAGGGGATCTGATGCCCTCTTCTGACCTCCAGGGGCACTGTGCATGTGCTGTGCACAGACAAGCAGGCAAAACACCCCTACACATACTATAAAACTTTAAAAAATAAAAATAAACAAATATACGTAATCTAAAGCTTTGTAAGAGTATGATGTGGAAGGAAGAAGTCAATAAGCCCAAAGTATCCAAAGTTGTGGAGCTGCGGGTGAACCACACCACGTCAGGGTTACCGAGCTCTCCTTGCACACAGTTTGTAAGTAAACAGTGTCACAGGTATATAAAGACAGGCAAAAGCATGGTGTATAAGGGATATTACTGACTTTGGTTTCAAACCTCCACGCTGTTTATTTCAAATCCTGACCACAGTTTTCTCCCCTTCTCTCCTCCCATTCCCTCCAATTACTTCCCCCACCTACCCTCCCCTCAACCCACTTTTCTGTTTCCATTCAGAAAGCGGCAGGCCTCCCATAGGTATCAACACAGCATGGGGTTCCTCTTCCTCCCCAGTGTGTAAGTGGGTGCTTGAGCATGCTAGGTAAGAGCGCTACATCCCCAGCCCACGTCCTGGGTTCTTTCAGCTGGTCAGCAAGTATCACGTGACTCCAGGGCAACCTTGTCCATCTTCCCCCCAGGCTGCAGCCACCACCTGGTTGGTACTGAAGCTGCACCAATGAAGACCAGCTGTGCCTGACCCTAACCCTAACCCTCTAACCCTAACTGACGGCCCTCCTCCATCCTCTCAACTATAGAGTGTCTTACATACGTGCCCCTATTACATTTTAATCTACTATTAAAACTCTTTTTCTTCACAAATTCTGTTATCAAAAGCAAGAAGTGTGACCCTCAGCTGTGCTGGCACAAGGTGACTTCTTCGACACGGTCAGTTCCCTGTTGTGGGATATTAGTTGAAGATGTGTTACATTTGTTTATGCTGTGGAATATTTGTTTAATGATACAAAGATGTGTTTTATGCTGCATTTGTTTAACTCTGTGAAGCCGCATTACTTTGCCTGCCTAAAACACCTGGTTGGTCTAATAAAGAGCTGAACGGCCAAACGGAGAGGGAAATCAACAGGGCTGCCAGGCAGAGAGAATAAATAGGAGACATGAGTACGAAAAGGAGCCAAAAAAGGAGACAGAGAGGAGGATGCCAGGGGCCAGCCATACAGTCACACCATCACACAGCCAGCCACAAGTAAGAAGAAAAAAGTATTATAGAATAAAAAAGATAAAGGCCCAGAGGCAAAAGGTAGACGGAATAATTTAAGAAAAGCTGGTTAAAAATAAGTTAAATCAAGGTCGAGCATCCATAATTAAAAATGTCTCTGTGTATTTATCTGGGAGTTGAGTTGGGTGGTGGGTGCCCAAAGGGGGAAAAAAAACTGAAGTTCTCCATGAAGCTGTTGGAAGGGCCAGGTTCCAGAGTGGAATTCTCTGTCGCTGGCCTCTTCTCTTTTCCCACAGCTTGAAGCAGCATGTGAGCAGGCGCCACATCCTCACCTCACTGCTAGGTTGTTCAAGCACCACCTCAACTTTCCTACGTGTGTGCCAGTCTCCACAATCCTGACTCTCCACCCGCTGCAGTCCATGCCAACCTACTCCTTCTACCTCACAAGCGTCGCGCTTCCACGGGGCGGTCATCTGGTCCACAGACTGAGAGATTCTGTCAAACATCTGATAACATCAAAGAACATCACCCCAGCGCTCACTGCTCACCCTAATCTATTTTTAACAAGAAAAAGAGGATGTAGGTGTAGCAGCTCATGCCCTTGACCCCAGCAATAGAAGACTGAGCAGGAGGACCCCTGGGAGTTGGAGCCAAGCCTGGGCTACACGGGGAGTTCCAGGTCCATCTTGGGCTACAGAGTGAAAGCTTGCTTCAACTGTCACCTCCTGTCTTACAGAAGGGGAGGGGAGGCAAGAGAGAGAGACAACAGAGACAGAGAGACATGGAAATTAGGTCTTTGTGTGTGAAGAGCTTAGTGACCCTTGGTGACCCTAGCTGGCCTCTCAGATCACTTCCTTCACTTGGTGTTTTTCTTCTTCCGTTGTAAAGTGGGGTCCCCCACACCTTCCCACTTCCCACCATCAGAATCAAATACCATTCTAACTATAAACCGTGGCCCAAACAGAAGAGCTGGCCATCTGCAAAAGGGGCCCTTCTTATCCTGCTTCAGTTGAATTTGTCTCCATGGTGAGGCTGCAAGACAGATGAGTAACTTTTCTTGGATTTGTTTTTGAAGTGGCGTGGCAAATTTGGGGAAGCTCAGTTACATGTTTGACAGTATAGATCATTATCAATGTAAAACATTACCTCCCCGCCCCCCATGAAAATGAATTCCATCAAAATGCCTACCTAGGAGTAAGTGTAGAAAGGGAGCTTACTGAATGTCTGTCTCTATTTTGTCTCCACCCCCTCTTCTCTGGTCTCCACAACTGCTTCAAGTGAAGATTCATTTGCAGATGAAGAAGCAAGTCATTGGGTAAGGATGTAGAGCAATGGTAGAATCTTGGCCTAGCTGCTCAATGCCCTGGGTTCCAGCCCAGAAGAAGGGAGAGAGGGAGGGAGTGGTGGAGGGAGGAGGAAAGGTGAGCACCTGAGCAATGAGGGCTCACAGATACAGCCACAGACCTGTTGGCGCTGGAGCTCTCTCTCCTCCCGAGTTTACCAAGCGTGGGTTTCTCCAAGATAGACAGCCCAGCTGGTAAAAGTGCCTGCTGCCAAGACTGATGGCCAGAATTTGATTCCCAGACACTTGTGGTAGAAGGAGAGATGGGATACCTCCTTCAAACTGTCCTCTGACCTCCAAACACATCCTGGCCTGGGTTTGTCCACATATATGCACACAAACCACTGAGCTAATTAATGAAAGGGGTATATATAAAAAAATAGATGTCATAGGCCTTTGTTCCAAAAGATTCCTTGGAAAAAGCAAGTGTGTTAGGGGGATGTTTCATTTCTTCCAAAGACTAATGACTTAGTAACCTGACAGGCTACTGGATAGGGTGCAGATTCCTAGACTGTGCCTCAAGACATGCCAGAGACATGCCACATCAAATTAGTAGGTCGGCCTGATACAGCATCCGTAGGTCCAGTTTTACTTATCTCTTTCTTTAGTTTTAGTTATATGTATGTATGTGTATCTGCATGTGTGCACGAGAGAATGTCAGCAGAAGCCAGAGGTGCTGGGTCATGTGGAAATGGAGTTGAAGGCAGTTGTAGGAGCTGGGAACCAAACCCGGGTTGTCTGGAAAGCAGTGAGGCCTCTTTCCTGCTGAGCTGTCTCTCCACCCCTAGAGTTTCATTTTCTCTCTAATCTCTAGCTCTCCTGGAGCATTGAGACATTGCTATTGAACATAGGAATGCCATCTACTTACTTTTAAAACAGTACCATCATCAATCAATTATCCCTGTCTTCCTGCTGTAGGCATTTTTTAGGAACTGGATATGGGGGTGGGTCCCGATCCCCTGATTCGTTAGTTTGCCTGCTCCTGTGCCAGGCCAGTTTTATTTACTGCCACGCAGAACAAGGTGATGTGGGATTCCCCTCTGTGAGCTGTGAATATGTTTTACTATTATTGGTTAATAAAGAAGTTGGTTTGGCCTATGGCAGGCCAGAATATAGACGGTGGGATAACTAAACTGAATGCAGGGGAAAAGGAGGAGGAGTCAGGCCGATGCCATGCAGCTGCTGAAAGAAGACACCAGACCTCATGAAAATACACAGATTAATAGAAGTTGATTAAATTAAGATATAAGAGCTAGCTAGGAATACAACTGAGCCATTGGCCAGTGTTGTGATTAATATGGTTTCTGTGTAATTATTCGGGTCTAGGTAGCCAGGAAATGAAAGCACAGTTTCCTTTTACAACCAGGCGCTACTCTTGCACAAGACTCAGATTCAATTCTCAGTGCCCACAAGGTGACTTACAACTGTCTCCAGGTCCAGAGGTCCAATGCCCTCTTCTGGTGTTCATGGTACTAGGTATGCATGTGGTACACAGACACACATTCCAACAAAATACTCATACACGTAAGAAAAGAGTTTTAAAAACCTTTTAAATGGCATTCTGCTATCTGATTACTTTTTTTCCTGAGTATTGATCTGTTTATGAGAATCTTGTGAATTGTCTACAGGTATTTATTTATTCTTCCCACTTTCCAAAAACACTATATTGGATGCTAGAATTCTATTTATTTTTTTGAAAAAGTAGTCTTTTGGGGTGAATTGTCCTCAAGAGGCCTCCCAACAGAAACATGCTGTAGTTCTCCAGTTCCTAAGACTTTTCAACATCCTTCATATGAAGTTTCATGAATTCTTTTATGGAGTTGGCCATTCACATACCTGTCCATTTGCTCACCTGTCCATTCGCTTACCTGTCTATTCACTCACCTGTCCGTTACACACCTGTCCATTCGCTCACCTGTCCATTCACTCACCTGTCCATTACACACCTGTCCATTCGCTCACCTGTCCATTACACACCTGTCCATTACACACCTGCCCATTCACTCACCTGTCCATTACACACCTGTCTATTCGCTCACCTGTCCATTAGCTCACCTGTCCATTCACTCACCTGTCCATTTGTACACCTGTCCATTCACACACCTGCCCATTCACTCACCTGTCCATTCACACACCTGTCCATTCACCCACCTGTCCATTCGCTCACCTGTCCATTCTCTCACCTGTCCCTTCGCTCACCTGTCCATTCGCTCACCTGTCCATTAGCTCTCTTGTCCATTTGTTGTCTTGTGAATTTGCTTACCTGTCCATTTGTTTACCTGTTCATTTGCCCTCTTGCCCATTCACTCACCCAAGTGCTTCCTAAGTGCAGTTACCCATGAGCTCATGAGCTTTCCATGTCAGACCAATTTGGTTTGTTTTGTTCATTATTTATTCTCTGTGTGACCACAAGATAGTTCTTTAAGTTCACTGAGCTTCATCTTTCTGCTATAAAATGGGGCAAAAATTTATCAGTGATCAATAGTTAGTGCTTATTAGCGTACACCAGTGCACATGGCCCTCAGCAAAACCAACACACACAGCCCTCAGCAAGGATTAGGTCCCACTCTTTTTATTCCTTCCTTCCTTTTTTCCCTCCTTTCTTCTTTCCTCTCTTCCTTCCTTTCTTTCCCTTCCTTTCTTCCTTTCTTTTCTCCTTCCTTCCTTCCTTCCTTCCTTCCTTCCTTCCTTCCTTCCTTCCTTCCTGTCTCTCTCTCTTCCTTTCTTTCCTTCTTCCTTCTAGCTTTATTTTATTTATGTGTGTGAGTGCTTTTCCTACATGTCTGTGTGTCCTGTGTCTGCCTGGTACCCCTAGAATTCAAAAGAAGGTGTCATGTCATTGGAGCTGGAGTTACAGACACTAGTGAGTAGCCCGATATGGGTGCTGAGACCCAAACTTAGCCCTCTGTAAAAGCAGCAAGTGCTCTTAACTGCTGAGCCATCTCTCCAGCCCCTGCTTTCTTTTTAAAATACAGGTGCTGGTTGATTGAAAGTTCAAATAGAGGTGGACAGGTTCTCAGGGTGTTAAGAGAGGGAGGCATATGCAAGGAATTGGTACCAAAACCAATGCAAAAACTAACGTACAGAGGGGCTATTTACCCCAAAGCATGGAGGCAAAAGCTGTCAGAACCAGGGCTTCCTACCTTCTGACCCAGGATCCTTCTCCCACTATTACTTTTGGGCTTTACGTGTGTTCGTGTGTGTGTGTGTGTGTGTGTGTGTGTTAATTCTGTTTATTTTTCTGATGCTAGAGATTGAACCCAGAGGCTCCAAGCATGGTAAACATGAGTAGGATGTTGGGATATTCTGCTCATGCCTGGAATTTACTGGTAATTTGGCAGACCATGAACACACCTGGGCTTTTTCTATATTTTGTTGACTGTGATTTTAACATATAGTTCTGTAAAACAAAGAAGTTTCCATGGAGTTCCAGAAATGGGATGCCTAAGAAGCCCGGTCAGACACCACACCAGGCAGCCCCAGCCTGGAGGCTAGAGGGACACTGGAGACCGTGCCACAGAACTCAGGAGCCAGGGACACTGGAGACTGTGCCACAGAACTCAGGAGCCAGGGAAACTGGAGACCGTGCCACAGAACTCAGGAGCCAGCCCACCACAGGCACTGGGATTGAAGTGAGAGTCAGTTGGCCAGGGAGTCTGAGGAAGAATGTCTGTGGGACACAAGAGTGAGCACATTGAAAAGAAAAGGCAAGGGGCAGCTACAGAAACCAAGCAGAGTGGCATTTGGATCCTGACCTGAGCTTGCCACGGTGTGAAAAGGAAGACCTTTGACACTGTCAGAAGGCATGGCTGCCCAGTGAGTGCTGGACAACCATAAGGAATCACTCAAGATGCACGCTAAAAATTAGCGGGAAATTAGTGGTTAAGGTTTAGTCATGCATACAGGTTTGTGGAAGTTCTGCCATTTTTAGTTTTCTGTTTGTGAAGGACAATTTATTTTTAATTAAAAATTTGTTTTACATTTAGTTTGTGTGTTTGAGTGCACACGTGCATGTGGGGGGGGTGCGTGCATGCCACACAGTACCCATGTGGACATCAGAGGACAATTAGTGGGTACAGCTCTCTCCTTCCACTATGTGGGTTGCAGAGATCAATCTCAGCACCAGGCTTGGCAATAAGCACCTTTACCTGCTAAACCGTCCCTCCTGGCAAGGATTGTACTTCGGTGAACCAGGCATGGTAGGGTAGCAGAGGTTAGGCAGGAGATTGGCCACTAAGACTGAGGTTAGCCTGGGGTAAGTAGTGAGTTCCAGGAGAGAGAAATTCTTCAATTTTTCACTTATTTGTGGCGAAGTATGGTCTTTTTCATCTCTCACCGTGCGTGTACATGTGTGTGTGGGGGGGGGGTCAGCAGACGGTACTGTGAAGTTAGTACTCTCTGCCCGCTTTTCCTTGGGTTCTAGAGTTTACCTTAGGTAGCCAGACTTGCACAAGTGCCTTCACTGGCTGAGCCACCTCACGGGCTCCCCCTTTTAAGTATCCATCTGCGTGTGCACACTTGTGTTTCAGAAAGTCTGTCAGGCAGAGGTCAGCAGAGGAGGCAGGGTATCCTCTATTGCGCTCACATTTTCCTCTGAAGCAGGGTTGTTTCCCAGGCCCTGGGACCTATGTTATGGATACCAACAGTCCCAGCGATCCTTCTGACTTGCATCCACTCAAGCTGGGGTTACGACATACAGTGGCTACCGGCTTGTTCCATGGATCCTGGGATGTGCACTCCACTCCTTGGGGCGGCGCCATTGAGCCATCTTGTCAGGCCAAAGTATGACTTTTTCTTTTTCTCCTCTCCCCGGATCCATTCTCCTTTGCTTTGATAACGTGATTCAGACTTATCGGCAATGTCCATGGACCTCTGGATGTTTTGTCGACATGGTAATCTGTGGATCTGATGCCCGATTACTCTGCCTGGACCACTCGAAGGAACATTCCATTCTAAAATGTCCATCTGAAACTGCACTGGAAGCTTGCTGAGTGTGAAAACTTATGACCACAAAAGGAGACTCGACATTTAATTTCATCTTAGACTGTTTAGATGTAAGAGTCTTAAGGCAAGCTTTGCTGTGCTAAATCTTCCAGGGCCATAGCAAGATGTTGATACTGGGGCTAGTCTTCTGTGCCTGGGATAACAGACGTGGAACAACAGGAAATGGGATCAGATTATGAAATTCTAGTAAGAAGTCACCTGGGTTCAACCCAAGTGATAAGGGTTGCGAATCTGGGACTGGAACTGAAACTCTAGAGAAGCTGAGGGACAATGCACACCTGGCTACGTTCTGCAGCGTTCAACAGTTGCAGAAGCGAGTGGAGTTTCCTCATTTTTAGACTCAGACATGGCCCGTGTGACCTCTATTTCCACTGCTCCAGTTTGTTGTGACGTGCGCACACATCCCTGCTTCTTCCTGTGAGCGAAGGATACTGTTGGGCTTTAGAAGATCACATTCAAGCAAAGAAGATGCCAAGCATAGAGGCTTCTGGTCCAGGTCACACCTACAGGTGATAAAACAGGAAGCCCCATGCCTCTGTAGCCTGGGTCTGTGTAGGCATCTCTGTAAATCCAGACACGATGGAGTTGTAGTTACAATCGTAGCACTCCTGGAGATGTCAGGACTGGGCGAGACACTTACTGTTTGATGTCTACATCATCCTACACAGACTAACTCCAAGACTGCCTCCTTATTTGGTGTGGTTTTAAGATGTGCTGCTGTAAAAATGCTTAAAAAAATGTAGATGGGAGTTCGAGCTGAAACAAGAACTGGTGGGCTTGGATTGATGTTGGTACAGCTGGTGGCAGGCACAGAGTTTGCTGTTATTCACTATGTATGTCTGTGTTCAAAGCTCTTATTTCAAGCCTTTGCTAACACGGCACAGCTTACCCTGTAATGAGGCCCAGAAGCAAAGGCTCATCTCTATGCTCTGCATTCTTTGGACACTCCTGAGGTTTCCAAACTTGCAATCGCAGTTCCAAGTTTTTGTGGGCCAAATGCAGCATCTTGGCCCACTTTTTTTCTCTCCTTTTGCTAAACATGAGCCATACTTTCTTCTTCACATTTCTCATTATTTCTGGTTGAAAACCAGGCAATTCTGGATATAGTATAGTAACTACTGACTCTTGACTAAACTATCTAAGCCAGCAGTTTTTCTCACCACAGGAAAGCACAGCTGCTCCTTCAGCTCTGTTTTGCTGTAGGAAGTCTTACAGCTAGTGGCTACCTGTCCACTGGGGCGTGGCCTCTTATACTATATTTTCTCGAGAGAGTATTGAGCACCGAAGACACTCCACTTGGAGCTTGTTTTCTTCTTGGCAAAACTGGTCTTTGGGCAAAGAAATGCCCATGCCTCAACCACTGACAAGATACATGATATTTGAAAATGGATAAGCAGGGCTGTCAAATCTTGCCAAGACAGGGTAAGATGGTTTTAAAATTTTTCCTGCCTCTGAAAATGGTACGTCAGTTATTCTAGGCCTTAGCCAAAGTTGGTTGCTTCAGCGTTGCAAATGAGACTTTGGGTGATTGCCCAGGTAGCCAGTTGTCTCTGTCATTTGTTGCACATTTTTGAAAGTTGCTTGACAGCACTTCCTGTTTACTCAAGTAATATTATTTCCCTTCTCAGATCTTCAATGGAGTTAAAGACTAGATAGTTGTAGTTACTTTCCTTTCATGACTTGGTCAAGTTATTTATTATACAAGACTTAAACTAGTTAGGATAGGATAATTTTTAAATATATTTTCTCTTATTGTATATCATTTTGTATTAGGCTTAGAACTCTTATTTAAAGAAAAGGGGGAGGTGCTGTAGGAAGGTTTACAGCCAGCGGTTACCCACCCACTGGGGTGTGGCCTTTTATACCATATATGCTGATGTAGAGCATGCATCTGGCCTCTTTTCCAGCCTCTCTATTTGGGTTGTGGGATTCATTTTCTGATCTCCGTTCAAAGAGAGAATTCTGATTTGTGAGTCTACCCCTAAATAAATAACTGTCTCTTTCTCAATTCTGAGCTCGTGTGGGATTTCTTTTAAGCATCCATTCACACAGTTTTATATTCTTGTTTGAATTTCTAGTCTGACTTCCCAGGGCTAATCCTGCCGAGACCAGTACTCACCCATGCTTGTTCTTGCTCAACCTGCAGAGTCTGAGGCTTCCACACATAGTAGAGGGCTGTTTGGAAGCAAGGCAGCCCATCAGGTCCTCATCTCCCTCCCAGTCACACTGTGGCTTCCCCCACCCAGGATCTCATCACCCCAGACGAGCTACAAGGCTGCAATGGATTCCCACTGGCCCACCACCCACCATCCTTCTCCTGCCTTCATCCCCAGCCCTGAGCCTAGGCCGTTCTGCCACAAAGCTGCTGCTTTTCATGACTGACTCAGAGGTATGGGTGAGAGGAGCCATAGCAGGAAGGCACCATATTCCAAGAATTGCACACAAAGTGCAAGAAGCTTTGAAGGAACTGTTTTCAACTTCTTGATTGCCCTGGTAACCTTCCCCCGTCAACTCCCAGAGCCTCCAATGGCTGCTTTCTTGACAAGTTAGTTCGCTTTCTGCAGGAAGGACTGGTTGATCTCTCCATAATGGGCCATCCAGGTCCCCCTAATAGCTACATCGCGGTATTTCACACACACTGAAGAGTGACAGCAAGGTAAATCTCAGCAAGCAAATCTGAAGCCCAAAGTAGGAAATAAACTGGATATTGTGACCTAGACTCGTGACCACAGCACTGTGGAGACAAGAACAGGAGGATCTATGCAAGGTGCTGTTTCAAAAACAACAAAACAACACAAAGGCTGCCTCCATGGTTAGGGGTGCTGAGCTGAGTGTTCTTCCAGCGGATTCAAGCTCAGGTCCCAGCACTCACCAACCACCTGTAACTCTAGCTCCAAGGGATCCAACACCCTCTTTTGGCAACACACACACACACACATACGGGAATAAAACCTTTTAAAAATGATCAGGTAACAGGAGCAAAGAGAACCAGAGGCAGACCGAGTGGAAAGCGGATGTCTTCATTCTGTGAAGAGCGGGCTCAGCAGCCGCATTGCTTCCCCCACAGGTGCCAACTACTAAGCACCTCCCTGGCAGAAAACACAGCTGAACAAATGTATCTAAGACTCTGCTGGCAGCAAATTTACGAGGTGTGGCAGTGCTCTGAGGAGAAAAACAAACTTCCTAATGATTTTTTTTCAAAAATTCAAAGGACTAAACACCCCATGAAAGCTTTAAAGATAAACAATTAACTTGTCCATTTAGAATCTGATAAACCAGTATGGTGGCTCAGGAGAGGAGGTTGCCTGACAACTTCAGTTTGATCCTTGGAACCCACATGATGGAAAAAGAGCTCCCACCTGCTGCCCTGACATTCACACACACACAAAATACGCTGAACTGTAATAAAAACAATTTATAATTTTATCCTGATGGTCCCTGTTATTCGAGAAAGTACCTGAGTACAGACTTGGCTAAGGGCCCACGGATGATGTCAGAGTTCCTTCCACCCTAACAGCCCGCACAGGAAACACAAGGTTTCTTGCTTTTTCAAAGAAATGATGCCCCTTCCCCAGCTTCAGGGGCTGTGCTCTCTGGAAGCAACACGCCAGTCACAGTGAGCCAGGCCTGGGGGAGAACTCACAGGCTTTGTGTTCCGGGGTGACGACAAAACAATGCACCTTGAATTTCTGGGCTATCTAGAAGTAAATTTAACAAACTCGGTATGAAATTCAGCCAAATACTTCAAATCACTGAGATTTAGCTGAGGGCCAGAATAGTGAACTGAAGTTAAAGGTTGTTGGAGCTGAAGAATGCATAGAGAGACAGCTGGACATTCTCAGTTAGGCATCATTACAGGAAATGACTGATATCAACCCCAGCAGGCCCGAAAGGAAGACTCCATGGTAGAAACCAGTGCAGAAAACCAACTAAGGGTTCAAATGTTTGCCTCAAGTGAGCATTTTTAAACAGCCCCGTCTCCAAGATAAAAATTGCTGCAATTATAAAGAATTATTAATTTATAGGATGTGCCAAGTTTTGGCAATCTGCTTGATACTGTTACATCTTAATTCACATTGCCTGAGCAAGGAAGAACAAGGCTCAGTTGCTAACGTTCTATACACCACTAGAACTGGTCACGGTGACAACCACTGTCTGCTGTCATTCACTAGCTAGCTGCCAAGATATGCTCCTCCCATTGGACTGCCGGCCCCAAATCAGGGCCCTCTAGCACTCAGCAGTGTGACCCCACGGATGTTCCTCACACTGTTCACTCACCTGTACACGTCTGTCTCACCTGAGGACAGACATCACTCCTTCCTTCTCAGACTTCCCACAACACAGCTGCGTACAATCCACCCGCTAGCTGCGCCTCTTTCACTCCTGTTCAGGGAAGGGAGTCTGCCATCTGAGAACTCCTCCACCGAGGTT
Source organism: Chionomys nivalis (assembly GCF_950005125.1). Lineage (NCBI taxonomy): Eukaryota > Metazoa > Chordata > Mammalia > Rodentia > Cricetidae > Chionomys > Chionomys nivalis. The sequence continues at coordinate 25,436,791 of NC_080095.1, read as the reverse complement.
CTCACGGCCTTCCCAGTCTCACAAGGCCCCTTCACCCCTCCTGTCAGCAGAGCTACCTCCCAACAGTCCTCTCCCTGCCACTCCCCACCAGCAGAGTTTGTTCTCACCATTCCATCCGCACCACTCTACTCAAACCCCCAAGAGCAGGAAAATTACATGTAATACACATATGAACAAACTTGTCACTGTTCTTTATCAATTACAAGGCTAGCAAGGTGGGTATACTTCAGATGTGAGCAAAATGAGGCCCTCAAAGTAATTCTGTTAACGGTCACACAAGATGGGTGAAAGTCACAACTCCGATTTGGCTGTCAAAAAAAAAAAAATTCTCCAATAATGCTATCACACGAAGAATTAAAAACAGGTTCTACCGGGGCTGGAGAGATGGCTCAGCAGTTAAGAGCACTGGCTGATCTTCCAGAGGACCCAGGTTCAGTTAATCTCAGCACCCACATGGCAGCTCACAACTGTCTAACTTCCAGTTCCAGGGGATCTGACACCTTCACACCAAAGCACATAAAATAAATTTAAACAATTCATTTAAAAATAGGTCTATGTCTAAGAGAAAATGAAAATGCATTAACTACCTTGGAGAAAGACTAAGCAACCAGTGATCCACACTCTTTCCTCTGAAGGGAAGCGAGGAAAAGTCCAGCTAAATCCTCAGACTCCTCCTTGCACACACAATCCTGAAGAGTCTAAAGTAGTCCGTACTTAACATCTCCAGGGCTCAAACTGAATCCCAGCAGCAGACATCCTCAGTCAGCAGAGGCAATACATGGAAGTCAATTCTCCTCCTAAAGAGACGCCAACAGCTGTTTCCCAAGTGTTTTTATTATGGATGAAGATACAGCCAACTTAAGTCATTTTTATTTGAAGAAATTTTTTTTTTTTTGCCTTGCAATGCTCCTGAGAAATTCAAGAGTGCATTGGCTTTAACTCTATATAAAACACAACCGAATCTCATGATACAGTTGGAAATTGCTCACATTGCTATTTTCCTATAAAGACAATGCATCAATTTTAAGTGATTAAATCATAATAAGTTAAGATGTAAAGATTGGCAAATCATCACAAATGTCAACATTACAATGATCATTATTTTTACATAGGAATATATAAAATAAATATTACCTAACTTAACTGATATTTACAGAAGATAAATTTTTGTTGCTAGATGATGCTTTAAATGCTTCAATATATGAAAATTTCTTTAATTTAAAAACCCAGTCCAAATGCAGTACTTTCTATGGTTTTCATCTCTTTGCCTGGGCCTGGGCCTGCCCCTCCTCCCCATAGCTGACTGAGTAAGCTGAAGGCTCTTGAGTCCTTGGAAGGTTAAAAGAACTAAAGGCTTTTCTTGGGTGATACTTGATGTTTAGCTGGCTAGCTGCGTGCCATCTCTTTTTGCTTATGTGCTTTGGTTTCCCCCTTTTAAAAAACAAACGAGAATGCCAGGAAGGAAAACTCACAGACATACATGATTACATTCAATCAGCTCCAATGGCAGAGTGAATGCTTGACTGTGTATTTCGTTGTACTTGAAAACCATTAGGAATGTTGTGAAGAAATGTGCCTTCCAAAGCAAAACTCAACCATAAAACACTGCTAGGTATACAGAGATATCAACAGTGAACTTACTGCAGTTCCAACAGTGCGGTAAACCTGTGGCAGCTGCAAATTCTACCGAGTGCTGGAAGCTGTCAAGAGCAGACTTACTGCAGTTACCGGTTACCGCTAGCGGGGTCCTGTGGGTAAGACAAAGTGCATGCTTCTCGCTTTCTCTGCTAAGAAGTTTCCTTGAGCAGATGGTTCATCTCTGACACAACTTAGTTCAAAAAAGCTGATGAGTCATGTCTGGTTTAGATCAATGAACACTTAGCATGCATACAACACAGACATTAGGTACTGCAGCTTTCAGACAAAGTCATATATTTCAATAGCAGCCATGTAATACCATGTTCTTTGATGCCTGGGTGTGGAGCCCATCATGACAGCTTCCAAACTGAGGCCAAGTGAATGGGTGGGGAGGGCAGGTTGTTTCAGTCAAGGAACTTCAATGTCATAAAATGTATTTTAAATATAAAACACATTGTTTACATAATAAAACATTTTACATCTTCCTTTTCTTAATATAAAAACTAGCTTTTCGGCTGCCTCATGTGGAACTTAATTTTCTCATCACACAATAAATGACCCAACTAGTGAGCAAGAGTAAAGGAACATACAAATACCTGTATCAGTAGGTCCTCAACTTACCGTTGAGGCTTAACTGCTTCAATTTTGGGGTGTGCTGAAATGATACACATTAAGCAGAAATCATGCTTCAGATTTAGAATTTCTCTTTTCTCAATGCTGGAAGCATTAGAAGCTGTGGCTCCCAGTCAGCCCCGTGGTCCTGAGAGGAAGCAGCCTTGCTAAGTCAGGTTGGCTGACAGCTTAATTCAAGATGTTTTAATTACAATGGGTTTACTGGGCTGTGAGCCCACTCTAAGTTGAGAGGTATCTATAACGTTGGTGAAACTGGTGGGAGCAGCTTAACATCTCTCTGATGGCAATTTTTTCTAACATAGCGGAGAAGTGGACTATAAAGTTAGTTAAGGCCACAGGCGACACGAGGAAGCAGCGTTATCTCGGTTACTCAAGTTTTCAGAAAAAAAAGGTATTTTAAACATCAACACACCATTAAAACTGAAACCTCCACTCTTTGAAACACACAGCTTATCAGATGGAAAATTCACAAACAACCCAGCTGAGCTCTGACGGGTGCCAGGGCTGTGGACATTTCTGAATTAGTCTGCTTCCCACCCTTCCTTGCTATACAGGCTCTTCTGTTTTAAGGGCTTATCTGGACTTACAAAATATGCAAGAAATGGCTTTTCAATGCACAACGTCAACAACTAATATAAATATGAACATCCTGGTACAAGAGCTGTGAGTCAGGACTCTTTTCTTTCATAATGGCTTTGTGAAAAAGGACAGAAGCACTTGCTTTCAGTTCCAAACACCTGGTGCTGGAGTACGGCAGGGAGTGCCACATCCCAGACAGCCGCAGCTCAGAACGGGGACAGGAGGTGATAGGTCTCCAGGTATTGCTGGTGTAATAAATACTATGGTGTAAGGGTTATGTGGATGCAGCCATACAGTGTAACACTTACAAAGAGTTACATGATTTTGTGCAGTTTGCAAGAAAACCTTTAGGTCTCATTTGTTTTTTGGTGTGTGTCCGTGTTTTGAGGCACGGTCTCACTATGTTTGTTGCTCTGGCTAGCCTGAAACTCATTGTGTAGAACAGGCTGGCCTCAAACTCCTAAAAATCTGCATGCTTCTGCCTCCCAAGTGTTGGGGCTAACCACACGCCCTAGGAACTGCTAGAAACCTGTAGTTTTAGGTGGTACTTAAAAAAGGACAGTTCAGCTTTTAAAACTAAATGATACCATGAGTTACTCATAGCATGTACTCCACAATAAAAGGAAGCAAACTACCGGTCCATGAAACAACATGGATGGATCTCAGAGACTATGCTATGTGCAAACACCCAACTCAAGAGGATGCACTAACATGTGATTTCATTTCAATAGCCCTCACGGAATAACAGAACTACAGAAGGTTAAGCGGGGCAGCAAGAACTATTAAAAGGCAGCTCAGGGGACCCTTTGGACGAAGAGTTGGGTATTAACTGTGGTGGCCAGATGAATCTACACACATGCTAGAATTGCATAGAACTACGCACCCACTTTGCCTCAGGACAGCCACAACCTCCCAGGAACAGCTCTGTTTTCTCCCTACACAAGGTCTCTAGAGGTGGCTGACGCACACCGCAGAGCATCTTCTGCTCTGTGCTGAGAAGCCTTTATTAGGCACCTTTGGGGGTGGTGGTGGAATAAATTCCTTATTTGAGAAAATGAATAGCATGCCCTATATGAAATGAGCTTGAAAGTCCGAGGAGACAGCAGACAGTTACGCTTGCCTCTCCTTTTTAGAGTTTTGTAAATTAAAAAAAAGTAAACCAAATGTTTCTAGTTTTAAATTAGGTAAAATGACAAAATGAATAAAAAAGCAAATTACATAGCAGTTCTTACTCTTCTGACACCTGCAATTTCTAAAAGCATTATGAATAATTTTATTAACAGACAAATTACAAATTACAACTACAACTCTTTCCAGAAGGCCACTTTGTGATAAAGTTCACACATACAGTGTTCATGGTTTCCTTAAAGTGCTGTACAGTCTGGCGTGGAAGCGCCCTACTGCTTTAGAAGGTCTTTGAGTATAACGCCAGCGCTGTTGTCAGGTGACACTGGCAAAGGTGTAAACGTGGGGAGAACATCCGACATAGGCTTCAAAAGAAGATGCCCAGGCCCACCAGGTCCATGTCCAGCTGGGTTAATAAGGGGCACAGCTGCTGAGCGGGGCGCCAAGAATGGACTCAGATCTGTTCTTCTTCCTGTCCTGGGTTCTGTTATATCTAAAAGATAAGATAAAGATGATTTGGCTTCTACCCTTCACAAAGAGGTTAAATGAAATGACCCTGAACACATTAATATTAAGAAACGTGTTCCAATAATTTTATAAAACTCACCAACATGGTTGTTGGTGTCTGTTGCTGGGACAGGGGTCTACTCAGGCTGGCCATAAACCTAACAGCAGAGGATGCTCCTCCTGTCTCTCCTTTGAGAGCTGGACTGTGCTACCATGCTCAGTTTTCACATGTGAGTAAGCAATTTAGCACTACTATCAATTTTAAAATTCACCCTGCTGATCATAACACTACTATTTAGCACAGGTTCTGGGCCATTCTTTATTCAAGAACACCAACAGATCCTCAAATCCTAAGCAGAAAATACAAACTATGGGCCAGCAAGATAACTCAGCAGGTAAAGCACCTGCTGTGAAACCTCTAACCCTGATGACCTGAGTTCAACCCCAGAATCCATGTGGTAGGAGAGAATCCAACCCCCAAAAGTTGCTCTGACTTCCAAGAGTATACAGGAGTACACGTACTTACACACATATAGACACATGTACATACAATAAACAAATAACATTTTAAGAATACCAATGTGTATTATAAAAACCTCATCAAAGTTCATTTCTAGTCATTCAAAACATTTTCTGATATTTAAAAAAAAATGCCACATGTACTTTAGGCTTCCATATTTGGCTACCTATTAATTAAATTAATATGCCACTGAGTTCTGGATCCTACAGCAGACTCTATCTATGAAAAGGAGATGTGGGAAGACAGAGATTCTTGTGCTCATAGATAAGCAGGGGGGAACCAGAAATGCTAAACACATGTGGTCCTTCCTTCAAATGGGAGTGGGGGCGTTTAACCTGCTTCTGCCCAAAGGCTGGGGATTGGTGTAGTTAATATCTTAGTAACCTTTGTAACTTCTGCGTGGCCAAGACCCCACTGGATCCTCCCACAGTTCCTTATAGTGTGCTTCTCAATCTACAGATCCTGTCTTTATAGGAGCTACAGGATACGGTCAATCTACAGAGCCCATCTGTGTGGAAGATGTCATATGGACTTTACAAAGAGCTTTGATGTAATCATGTCTTAAGCTTTATTGTGCACAGGGACTTAGTCATTTATCGCCAGAAAAAAATGTCACCAAATTGTGCTCTGCTTAAATATGCCTAAAAAAACTACTCAGAGTCAGAGAACTAATCTGGCTTCTTGCCTCCTGCTGAGGCACTGCAGGTCATGGTGGTCCCAGAGACCCCAGCATAAAGGAGAAGAAGTAAAGAGAAAGGAGTGAGAAAAGAGGACAGAGGGCATGTGTATGTGCAACGATACCGACAGAAGAATTTGACCCTCAGACTCTGCTGGATAACGGAAAGCTTCACTGGCTGTAATAGTTTTGTAATAATGGTGTCTTGTTGCAAGGCTACTTTCCATACCTACCTGAAAGACGATGGACTTGTGAACTTGAGTTCCTAGTGATTATGATAGCTATGGAAAGGCTGGCATACCATACTATAGTGATACAGAAGTAATTAAGATTAATTTGCCAGAAAAACAAACAATATATGCATACATGACTCATTCATCTTTTTAGACATTCAAAGGCTGGAGACCATTCTCAGTGGCAGGATTTCTCTATCGGCTTGGAAAGCTATAATTCATTTTCACTAGAATAGGCTTACGACTGGTTTTAGTGGCTAGAATTCTGGTTTATGACCTAAGAACACTAACAAATCCATTGGTGAGAGCTAAGAAAACCCTGCGAGGTCCCTTCTTATGCAATGGGAAACTAAAAAAGTGGACACCAAAGACAAAGATAGAGACAGAGACAAACTCATCATATGCATCAGTAGCAGAGCACAGCTGGAGTCCCCTGCTGGACTTCCTGTGACACAGCTCTCCACACTGGAAGAGCTCCTAACAGTGTAAACACTGGACACTACTCTCTACACACTGTGAACACAGGTGGACACTAATCTCTACACTGTGAACACAGGTGGACACTAATCTCTACACTGTGAACACAGCTGGACACTAATCTCTACACTGTGAACACAGCTGGACATTAATCTCTACACTGTGAACACAGGTGGACACTAATCTCTACACTGTGAACACAGCTGGACATTAATCTCTACACTGTGAACACAGCTGGACACTAATCTCTACACTATGAACACAGCTGGACACTAATCTCTACACTGTGAACACAGCTGGACACTAATCTCTACACTGTGAACACAGGTGGACACTAATCTCTACACTATGAACACAGCTGGACACTAATCTCTACACTGTGAACACAGCTGGACATTAATCTCTACACTGTGAACACAGCTGGACACTAATCTCTACAGCAGTGAACACAGCTGGACACTAATCTCTACACTGTGAACACAGGTGGACACTAATCTCTACACTGTGAACACAGCTGGACACTAATCTCTACACTGTGAACACAGGTGGACACTAATCTCTACACTGTGAACACAGCTGGACACTAATCTCTACACTGTGAACACAGGTGGACACTAATCTCTACACTGTGAACACAGCTGGACACTAATCTCTACACTGTGAACAGTGTAGACACAGTTCTTCACAATGATGAACATAGCGCGGTGAATACAGCAGGAACACTAAGCTTGTGTCCTCCATGCAAACTCTGCCACAACACAGTTCACCTCTGACTGATACATACACTCAAGCTGAGTTCAACTGAGGAAGGAAAGGGAGATGGTGAGAAAGAAAGCAAGAGAAAGAGACGGTGGGAGAGAAGAAGGGACGTCGGGGGGGAGGGAAAAAAAGGGAGAGAGAATGATAGGAAATGCAGATAAATGAGCAGACTTTTCGCTGAAGAACGTGAGAATCTCTCTTAAGAAACTACGACCTAGTACAACATGAAAAGACAAATGTCCTCAGCAGTCTGTACCTCCTAAGTGACTTTTTATTGAATTCAGCAGCCAAACCTTTTATCTTAATGAGAGATAAACTTTATTACCTCACCTTCATATAAAAGTTCAAAAAACCAGAAACATCTGTCTAAATAACTAAAGAAGTTTTAAAAATTATAAAACAGAATTTATCTAATATTTTATTCAAATTTAACTACGGTAAGTGATATGAACTATAAAGCATATGATATATACCTTAACTCTATACTAAAATATGAGTCCAAATTAAAATATGTAAATTTAAATTATATGGAAAAAAAAGAGAATTGGTTCACAGTCTTGTGGATAATTCAATTTCAACTCCAGAAATTTTACTATATGCCAATATCATCAGTATGAAATAAGAACTTTACAACTCAGCGGGACCAAAACTATATACATATGCAGCCACCAACCACTTCCTTCCAGACAGATCTTTCCACGTAAGGGCACTTGTCCACAGTCTTTGGATTAGGTCAGTTAACTGAACCAACCTTACATTTATTATTTATGTGACAAGGTTTGGTTACTGAATACAAGAAGTCCAAAGCTGAAAATGATTTTCAAACTATGTGCATCTAACTTTGATTAGTAATGACTGCCATCAAAGAGAAATGAAAACCGGCGACAAAGCAAAGATGTAACCAGTTCACCACCATTTCCAGGAGAGTAATTCAAACTGACTTACACTGATAAAGGGAATAAAATCAAATGCCTATAAGCACACTACAATATATACGATCTGGAGCTGAGTGGAAGTCACCAATGAAAGGTTTCTCCTGTAGACAAAAATGATTCTCACAAAAAATTATTTTGACATAAAAGTGAAAGCATTTTATACTATTGACATTAATTAAAGCACGTAAGAACCAAATTTGGTGACGTTAGAATTTTGGAAGCAGTATTACATATTTAAAGAACACTGAAAACTTAGTGTCACCATAAATCTAAGTCATAAGTTAAACGTTTGGCTTTCAGCACTGAGGTTCACCTTTGGCACTTCCGGGCATGCTAGTGTGAACGTTCCTTCTCCCTGGAGAATCCAGTGGTTTCAAGTCATGAACAGACAGCTTTGGAGGTGGGGCAGATGGATGAGATTCTGTTTCCAGAAATTTAACAAAAAGTTCTGAAAAGGACTGAAAGAAAATATTTGGTTATATTACTATGATTGTATTAGATGATGTAAAAAGAAATCTGTCACTATGCAAATGAATGTGATATTTAACCATTTCATTATTCGTGCTCAGCAAGAGCACAACTGGGTCTTACACTATTAAACACAGACTGCTGATTTGGTCTCAAAGGTGTATTGGGCACACTTTTCGATCCTCCTCCAAGCCATCCTGTCATCCACCGAGTAACACCTCCTTGATCTTCAGCAAACAACTGCACAAACATTTTCAAACAGAAAAATATTACCATATAAGACAAGAAAAATAAGAACCTCTCTTATGTGATTTCAGGGAACAGTAAATCATGCTTTATAGTTCAAATTCTAGTAAATGTTTCCTACTACTGACAGAAGATATAGAGAAAATATAATGCCTCCTAGGCACAATCTGAAATAAATGTTCTGGGCACAATTACATCTCAAAAATGTCAACAATCTGATGTGAGAATTAGTTTGTAAGTTGTAAACTAAAATAACATCAATACACACTGAACAAATCTATCTCTTTGATTAAGAAAATTGTATTAAACCTGTTATATATACATTAAAAAGAGATCTTCTACTATGCCCCTAGTAAAAGTAATTGTGAGAACAGGATGCAGCTCAGTGGTGGAATGCTTCCTCAACATGTGAAATACATGCTAGGTTCCATGCCCAGTGAAAGAGAGAAAAAGAGAAGAAAGGTGGGGTGGGGGAGACCAGAGAAGGAGAGAACTAAAGAGAAAGGGGAGTTAGAGTGGTTTTGCTGTCTAGTTACCTGCTCCATTTCCTCCCTTTTAACACCCAGGATGCTCCCCATCAGTTGTAGCACTTCATGACGCTGATTTTTAGGTGCATGGAAATGACCAATGAAGAGGTTTCTCATAAGGACTCTAGGAAAATCAAGGCAGAAACAGCTTAGGCCTACCTAACATGGCCTACCTTACTAACACAAGTATACCCAAACTTAAACATTTACTTAAACAATGAGCGGCTTAATTATAAAAACTGAATAATATGGTATTCTAAAGAGGCTTGTTAAAGAAGTCTAACTAGGAATATTTCAGACAATCCAAAATGCATACTTTTTTAAAAATCATTTATTAGCCCACCAAGTCTTCAGACTCATAATCAACTGAGGAGGTATCTCATAAGCAATTTTCAACACCTGACTAGGTGATTCTCACATGCAACAGAAATGAAAATGGAGATGTTACATGTCCCCAACCATATTTACTAAAAATTTTAAATAAAACCTTAAATTTTAAAATATTAAGTGAGATATTATTGCATGGATAACTAGATTTTAGACCTAATCTGATGTGGGAGTTCCCTTTGTGTGCTGTGATTACCATTAATGAACAAAGAAACTGCTTTGGAACTAAAGCAAGGCAGAACTTAGGTAGGGAGGGAAAGCTAGGCTGAATGCTGGGAACACAGAAGGGCAGAGTCAGAGGAGAAGCAATGGAGCAGCCACCAGAGTCAGACATGCCAAAACTTTGCCGGTAAGCCACTCCCACATGGCTCTACACAGATTCATAGAAATGGGTTAAATTAAGATATAGGAGTTAACCAATAAGAAGTTATAGCTAAGGGGCCAAGCAATGATTTAATTAATACAGTTTCTGTGTGATTATTCTGGGTCTAAGCTAGCTAGGCGGCCAGGAACCAACAAGTGGCCTCTTCCAACCTTTAAACATTTAAACATGCTAGATATGTTTACTTAAGGGTAGTAAAGAGGAAAAAATATGCCAGGTGGAGGTGGCACACGCCTTTAATCCCAGCACTTGGGAGGCAGAAGCAGGCAGATCTCTGAATTTGAGGCCAGCCTGATCTACAAAGTGAGTTCCAGGACAGCCAGAGCTATACAGAGAAGCCATGTCTCAAAAAAAAAAAAAGAGAGAGGGGAAAATATTAAAAATAAACCTTTTACTTTCTAAGTATTTCATGTATAAGCAATAATTTTTTTTCTAGACAGGGTTTCTCTGTGTAGCCTTGGCTATCCTGGAACTCGATCTATAGACCAGGCTAGTCTTGATCATACCTGCTGGGATTAAAGGCATGTGACACCACTCTGCAGGAGTGATTTTTCTTTTAACTCTTGAATATGGTTTTTAGAAAAGAAATGAATTGGGAGAAACAGACTTTAAAAATAAAAGTAGGTAAGTTACTCTACTGACTGTCGTGACAACTATCTACACCTCACTATGTAAGAAAAGCAAACTGTTTCTTGAAAACGTGGTCAGGTGTACACCTCTATGGTAGCTCCACTGTTCTCTGACAGCAATTCCTGTAACCCAGGAGGAGTCAAAAGACAAAGCTCACTTGTCTACTTTTCCTTCTGTGCTGCTCACTAAGTTCATCAGTTTCTTCTGTGCATCGTCCAGCATCTCTTGGTGGAGCGCAACTGTTTACAAGGAAGTGGATAAAGACAGCATTAGCCAACCAACCTGGACAAACATGCAGCAAGACCTATTTAGAAATGTATGTGCCCTATTCTACTAGGAAATGGCCAATCACGGTCATCTTTTCTTTGGTTCAGGAAACCTGGGCAGAAATTACCTAGAAGGCAAGGGATGCAGTATCCCACGTCTTGTCTCCAGTAAAACGATCAGTTCCTTAACAGAAGTGTAAAATCACAACAGGTTTCCACCCACTCAGAAATGCACAAGTCAAGAGCAAACTGTCACCACTGCCTTCTCACACGATGTATTTCCAGAACAACTCTCACTTAATGGGAAACAATGGAAAGGAGAACTTTAGGTTTTCCATGCTCTGTCTTCCTGGCTGGGCTCTGTTGTTGGTGAGCCAAAAGAGTCTCTAACCAGCTAACACCATGGCTTAGGACAGCTGACAGAGCAAAGCACTCTGGGGGAAAAAAACGGCAATTCATGAGCGCTAACATGTGAATCATGTTACAATGCTGTTGGCCGACTTAAAAGTATGTTTAGGTGATTTCTAAATTTATACTTTAAAATAAGCAAAACCTGTAAAATGGTTGGAATTTTTAAAAGCAAAGTTTAAAACGAAATCAAGAGATGTCCTATGCACAAGCTAATCATGCCAAGGATCAAGAGCTCTTGGCTGAAGAGGCTCTCCATCCAATAGTCTCCACCTTCCACTTTGAAGCGGGCAGCAGAGCTGAAAGAGGTGCTCAATGGCTTTAAGGGGAAGCACAAGACATCATCCTAGAAGAAAGCAGAGGAGACTGCATGTAAGGTCCAATAAGGGAGCACATGCCTACTCCGTCCCTGACAGGAGCTGGTTAGCTGAGTCCCTGGCCAGGCACCAGGCCTGGCAGTTACTTTTCCTATTCTGTGTGCCATTTCTCTTTATGAAGTCTATCTAATTTATCTTCTTTTTGTTTTTTTCACACAGTACAATGAAGATTTACTCCTACCTCTTCTAAGAGCTTTTATGGTTTTGAATACAAAATTTAGGGCCATGATCCTTACCAAGTTCATTTTTGTGTGTGGTATGAGACAGGTGTTCAATACGGCAGGCACCCAATTCTCTTCATGGGAAAGCAGTTGCTCCAGTTTCATGGTGAAGTCCCATGCTTTTGGCACCATTTTGAAAAGTCAACTGACCATCAACGTCTGGTATATTTCCTGCTCTTGCTTCCTACAGAATCCTGCTTGTTTTTCTCCCTCTGATGAAGAGTTCTCACTGACAGCTCTACTGACTCATAACCACTCCTCATTCTGAAGTTCCTAACTTCCTTCCTCTCGTGACTTTCCTCCAATACACATTAGGTCTCTCCGTTGTCTCCATTCTGTCCTATATAATGACTAGAATGCTAACTTACAGTACTAAATGAAAATATAAAGCATTCATTCACGTTAAAGGTTTGCAATGGCTTGTGGTTCTCTAAATTGCAAATTTCTGAAATACAAAATGACATTCATATAATAGGCTAACTTTACCAAAATAGAGATGCTTGCCATATTATAAAAACAAAGGTTTGTTTTTGGATTTTTATATTTTTATATAAAAGTTTTATATTTATTTAAAACTTTCCTATCTTTCCAAGAAGGAATTTAAATTGTATATAAAAGGTGGAGGAGGGACCTATTACTGAAGTCTGACTCAATAAAAGACATTGTTCTAGATTCTTCAAGTACTTTACACTATGGGCATGTGTCGCTTACCTAGCAAAATTCTAGATGTGACAGAACTCTTGGCCACAGGAAAAACACCAGATCAGCAAGCTGGAGCAGGAGTCAGTGTAAATCACCTCCTCCAGCACTACAGATGGCAGCCGAGAAACAGCCCAGCCTTCCCCACTGGATGCACTTGTGCCTGTACACTCATGTAGAGGCTGACGGGGACGTCAGGTATCACTTATCACTCTCGCCTTAGTCCCTGGAGACAGGGTCTCTCACTGAAGTGAGAAGGCCTTGTGCTCTCCAGCCCCACAGTGCTGGGGTTATGGGAACAAGTGTAACCATAAGGCCTGGTTACATGGGTTCTAGGATCTAAACACAGGTCTTTATGCTTGCATAGCAAGCCCTCTTACCCATGAGCCACCTCTCTAGCCCTGCTACCTTCTCTTTTTCAGTGTGTCTATTACTATTAATTTTATACTGATTATACTTCAAAGTGATAATAATTTGAGGTCCTATTATTAAAAATATATTATAAAAATTAATTTAATGGGGTTCAGTGGTTAAGAGCACTTGCTGCTCTTGCAGAGGAGTTGAGTTTAATTCATGGAGCCTACATGATGTCTTACAACCATATGGAATTCTAGGCTAGGGAATCTGGTGCCCTAACGGACATGTACTCACATGTTGTGTATAAACCCATGGAGACACACACATATAAAAATAATACTCTTATTAAGATTTTGCCTTTAACGGGGGCTGGAGAGATGGCTCAGTGGTTAAGAGCATTGCCTGCTCTTCCAAAGGTCCTGAGTTCAATTCCTGGCAACCACATGGTGGCTCACAACCATCTGTAATGGGGTCTGGTGCCCTTTTCTGGTCTGCAGACATACACACAGATAGAATATTGTATACTGTATACATAATAAATAAATAATTTAAAAAAAAGATTTTGCCTTTAAGTGGGTAAGTATTTTACCTGCATGCATGTCTGTGTACCACATGCATGTAGTGCATATGGAGGCCAGAAGAAGGCAACAGATCCCCTGGGACTGGAGAAGAGATGGTTGTGAGCTTCCATGTGGGTGCTAGGAATCAAACACAGGTCCTTTGGAAGAGCAAATGCTGAGCCATCTCTGCAGCTCCAATAAGTAATCTTAACAGAAAATGATTTTTTATTCTTTTTTTTTTTTGCTATTTCAAGGTAGTCATTAAAAACAAAAAATTACATTAGGCACAGAAGTACATGTTTGCAACCCCAAGAACTTAAGAACCTAGGGCAGAAGGACCCTGAGCTACACACAATGAAGCTTGTCTATGCTTTCCCAAGAGAGATGAAAAGAGGGAAGAAGGGGAGAATTACATGGGACTCACCGTTTATATGTTTTACCACAGAAACCATATATAAAGCTACATTACACTATCTCCAGTTGAAACAAACAGGAAAAACAGAAAGTGAGCCACTAAGCCAGATGGTCCAGCAGGTGAAAGTGCTGCTCTGTAAGCCAACGACTTCTCTGGAATCCACACAAAGGTGGAGAGAGAACTGAGTCCACAAAGCTGACTTCAGGCCCCTATATGCACCATGGCAGGCCTGTGGACACACCCAGTGTACATCATATGTACACAGAATAGCAACAAATTAAAGTGCTTTTTTTCTAATAAGTTGGGCACTGTAGTTTGCACCTGTGGTTCCAGATGCTAAGGAGGCCAAGGCAGGAGGATCAGTTGAGCCTGGGAATTTGAAGCCAACATGAGCAGCATAGTGAGACCTTATCTCAAAGAATCCAACCAAACAAAAGGCTTGCATGATGAATAAACAGTTTCAGAGTAAAACTCATAAAGCAAAGATTCTAATAAAGTTATTTTTATATAGTAAGTCAAAAAGCCAAGGCATTGTTTAGGTCAATTGACAAGATAAAATTGTCTTGAACTCACTATTAGTCCCTGACCTAATGCAATAGGGGATGCACATGGCTTTTTCAAACTCACAGGCTTAAATGTACTTTGACATTTGAGTAGAGAAAGGAAAAGGGACCTTAGAACTTAGCAGACAACACGGGAAGAAATGTATTAACTTTGAGAAGTTAGAAGAAAAGGAAGTTACACACCCATTCCAAGTCCCCAAAGACTCATCTTTTTCTCCAGCAATACTTGCTCTCCTCTCCTCAGAAATTCTGAATATTTCTCTACAAAAACTGGGCTCAAACCACAATTTGAAATCAGAACTTTCTTTATATGGGCAGGCAAAATATTATTATTCAGAAATGGGTTCTAGTCCAAATACAATAGTCCTGTGAATAATCACACACACCCAAATAATTCTTTGGAAATGCAAGCTGGGCTGGGAAGCATTTTCAGGCTAAGCAATGAATCAGCTGAGATGGAGCCTGGTCTGCAGAAAGCATGACACGGAGTGCATGACACAGTAAATGTCTCACAGAATTTCTTACAATCAAAATCGAATGTGCAAGAGTGAGTGCATCCTAACTTTACATTTCACTTGTGATTAATGACAGTGCCTGTGACAGCATCTTCAGAGAACATCTTAAAGCCTATCATACTCGCATGCTCCTCTGCTTATCTCATGACTGAGTACCTATGAGCAGGTTTACTCAACAGTCAGCTGAATGAGATAACTGGGAAGACCAGAACGAGAACCCAGAAACCCAGACATGAACCAGGCATGGTTTGCCTCTTTTAAAATGTGTTTCTTGCAAAGGATTCTGAGAGAATGGAATAAATGACCAAATGTTAATTTTCTAAATAGTAAAGTGCTATATACAATGGAAGTGTTCTTTCGTCTGATTTCTTTTCTTCCTTCCTTCCTTTCTTGAGACAGGACATTGCTACAGAGCCCCAGCTGATCTGGAACTGTTCTGTAAACCCAGGTTCACCTCAAACTAAGAGATCTACGAACCTCTGTCTTGGCTGCTAGGATTAAAAGCATGCATCACCATGTCCAGTGTTCATCTGGTTTCTTAAAATAACAAAATCATTGTTAAATTTTGCTTAATCAACAACAACACATCTCACATTGGTTGATATTGATATTCTGTGACTTTTTTTTTCCTTATTTTGCATTTTTCTCATTTTTAAGAGTCAAGGCAAAGGAGAGAACAGGAGAAAGAAAACAATGTTTGAAAGATGATTTTATTTCTTTGTGTAATTATCAGTAAGTAAATTAGGTATTGCTGTGGAATAATCTTTCTGTATATTGCGAAGATATATCATTCTGATTGGTTTAATAAAAAATTGAATGGCCAATCGCTAGCAGTATTTTCAGAACACAGGAAAGAAGGCAGAGTCACCAACGGATATAAAGGAAACAGACCTGCAGTAAAAAAGGTTAAAGCCACGAGTCATGTGGCACCAGGTAGATGACAGAAATGGGTTAATTTAAGTTATGAGGTATAGTCAGAAGCAAGCCTAAGCTAACAGCTCAGCTTTCATAATTAATAATAAATCTCTGTGTCATGATTTGAGAGCTGACTATATATATATATATATATATATATATATATATATATATATCCACATTAACCCTTGAGGAAGCTTAAAAAGGTCATAAACACACAACAATGGAGCCAAACACAGCTTCCCAGTCCCATGTCTCTCACACTGACCACTGCACAGACGTGTCTCCCAGCAGCTGCCTGGGAGCCTGAGTGGCCAGTGCACCAGGAGGTTATCAGCCTTGGCGGATTTATGATTTTCTTCATGAAGACAGAAAAAGTTAGATACACAATAAAGTAGGTTCAGACAGGAAAACATAAAAAACCTCTAAACAGGCTACAGTTTAATAATTTGCATAGGCTTAAGGAAAAATGGGTAGATTCAGACAGAAATAAATAAATGGCTGAAAATAATAATGTCTTTACAGAATGAGTGAAGTAGTAAGAAAAAAAGAATAAGCCAGGGCTGGAGAGATGGCTCAGTGGTTAAGAGCACTGCCTGCTCTTTCAAAGGTCCTGAGTTCAATTCCCAGCAACCACATGGTGGCTCACAACCATCTGTAATGAGGTCTGGCGCCCTCTTCTGGCCTGCAGGCATACATGCAGAAAGAATATTGTATACATAATAAATAAATATTTTAAAAAAAAAAGAATAAGCCATGTAGAGATGGGAAATACAAAGGGAGTTTGGATCCTGTATGTTATTGTGTTGTCTTTTAATTTTTTGATCGCTGATGAACAAACAGCTGCTAAGAGACATTGGATTGCGGAAACTATTAAATTAAACCAACCTATATATTTTTAAAATATCTTAACTTCAAACTGGAACAAAAATATGTTGTGTTGGAGAAAAGGTTATGCTTTTGTTTTCACAGCAAACAAAAGGCTGTGGATTTGTTCAAGATTAAAAAGGATCAGATTTGATTTGGGGAAAAACCCCTGAAAATCGTGGCTATAGACATAAAGAAATAAACCTAAAAAAAAAAAAAAAACCCACAAGATAGGTAGTGTATATTTTACCTGCTCAAACATAAAATAAAAAGCCATCTTTAACTGACTTGTGCACACTGCACATTTCATACTTGTGTTAATGGAGGTATTAACCTTTGAAAGCATGTGGTTTTTCAGAACCAGGGGCCCAGACACCAATGAAAACAGGTGGTTCAGGTGATCCAGCCTCTCAGAATGACTCTGTTGCAGTTTCCTTAAAGTTCTGCACCCAGAACAGTTTCAAGATTGCTGACTGAGATAGTCCAGCCTCATAGACTATTCTAGAAAAGACCTGACTATTGCCCTAGTTTTCTCTGGGTCCCCCAAAGATTCCCACATTCCCAGACAACAGGAAGTAGTGTAGAGAAGACAACACCCACCAGATTCCCAAGGTGTGAAATGGATGGTTTTGGTCATTTGGTTGGTTATGGATGATTATTATTGCTTAAGGGGTTGGTTACAAGCTGTTATTGGTAATGGTGGAAAAAAATTTAACAAAGGAAACTAGATTCAAGGATCTCATTCTGAAAAGAAAAAGGGGGAATTTAGAAATGATAGGATAAAAGGGTAGATTACTGAATCTACTCTTAAACTAAAAAAGCAACTACCAGTCTTAAGTATTTTACATTAGTATGGATTTTGTATATTGGTACAAATTTAAGGTTTTTGTTATACTGCATATATGTTTCTATTCATGTTTAAGGTATTGAACATATGTAGCTCATTTAAAAGGTTATATAAAGTTTTAGTCTTTGAAAGCTATTTAGGACAATAAATACTGGTTAATAGTCATCTACTAACTATCAAACTTATAGTCATTTTAGGTATGTTTTCAAAGTCATGCAGAGATATATTTTAGATAGATAGGTGATCTTTAAATATTTCAAAGACCTACAGAATATAGCACTTAAAATGTTTTGATTTAATATTCTTTCTTTATAATATAAGACTTTTCATGCCAGTGAGACATGGCTACTTGTGGCAGCACCAATCTACTTTAAAAGAAAGATGGGCATAGAAGAATCTCCATATGAAGTTTGTTTTCTTTATGGCACAGGCTAGCCATTTGGGCAAGGGGCTGCCCTTGCTTTGACTGCTGACAGTATGATGTCCAAATTGGACTAGCAGGACACAAAGAAAAGCAACTATCAACCTTTGCCAAAACAAGGTAATACAGTGCTTCAAAAATTCCTGCTTTGGCCGGGTGGTGGTGGTGGTGGTGCACACCTTTAATCCCAGCGCTTGGGAGGCAGAGGCAGGCGGATCTCTGTGAGTTCGAGACCAGCCTGGTCTACAAGAGCTAGTTCCAGGACAGGCTCCAAAACCACAGAGAAACCCTGTCTCGAAAAACCAAAAAAAAAAAAAAAAAAAAAAAAATCCTGCTTCACAAAGAAGCCTGTCAGATATTCTAGGCCTGTGAATCGAAAGATGCTTGCCCCAATGCCGCAGAGGAAAACTGGGTGACTGTACAGGCAATCAGTCAGCTGTTTCTGTCATTTCTTTTAGTTTTGGAAGTTGCTTGCTCTGTACTTCCTGTTTGCTAAAGTAATATATCCTTCTCAGGTCTTTGATAGAGTTGAAGACTAGATAGTAGTAGTTATAGTTTTCCTTAGTTATAATAAAAGATAAATTAGGTACAGAACTTGAAACTCACCAAGGCAAGAAAAATAATAAAGTTATTTCCCCCAAATTGCCAAATACAAATGAACTATACATTGGAAATTCTTTTTTTTTTTTTTTTAGTTTTTCGAGACAGGGTTTCTCTGTGTAACAGCCCTGGCTTTCCTGGAATTAGCTCTTGTAGACCAGTCTGGCCTCAAACTCACAGAGATCCACCTGCCTCTGCCAGCGGAAATGTAATTCTTACCTGAAAATTGTTCTCAATATATATAGCTTTACCGTGTAAGAGTTAAACACTTTCCTTTTTACTTAGACAAAAAGGGGAAAATGTTGTAAAATTATTTTTTGTATACTATGAAAATATGTCATTCTCATTGGTTTAATAAAAAGGTGAATGGCCAATTGCTAGGCAGGATTTTCACACAGGATGCTAGGAAGAAGGCAGAGATGCCATAAAATGCAGAGTGAGCATGATCCAGTGTGTAGATGAGGTAAATGAGCCTTGGGGCAGCACATAGATTAACAGAAATGGGTTAATTTAAGTTACAAGAGCAAGCTAAAAATAAGTCTATGCTATTGGGTGAGCTTTTATAATTAATAAGAAGACTCCATGTGGTTATTTGGGAGCTGGCAGATGAGACAGAAAAGTCTGACTACAAGTATTAGATCCTACTTGCATTGGTAACCTTAACAGTAATTAATTTTATTTGATTTTTAAATATGTGGTTGTGTGGGGGTATTATATGTCTTAGTTAGGGTTTGTGTAGTTGTGAGAAAATACCATGAACAAAAACAACTTAGGGAAGGATTTATTATAGCTTGTAGTTTCACAACAGAGTCCATCACTGAGGAAAATCAGGGCAGAAACTGAAGGTAGAAACCATGGAAGAATGCTGTTTACCAGCTTGCTCCTCATGGCTTACTCAGCCTACTTTCTTATAGCATCCATCCACAACCACAAGGCCTGGGGGGCACCACCCACAGTGAGCTGGGTTCTCCCACATCAAACAAGAAAATGCACTATAGGCTTGCCCACAGTTCAATTGGGTCATGACATTTTTCTCAATTGAGGTTCTTTTTTCCCAAATAACTCTAGCTCATATCAAGTTGACATAAAACTAGCCATCACAGTGTACATGAGTAGAAGTGCCCAATGGAAGCCAGAAGAGTATGTCTGGTACCCTGAAACCAGAATTAGTTGTATAAGTGTGGGTACTGGGAACCAAACTTGAGTCCTCTACAAAAGCAGTACATGCTCTTAACCAGTGAGCCATCTCTCTAGTCGCCAAAATAAACTTAAAGTTGATACAGTATTAAACTTTATTTGGATTCTTCATTTAACCAAAGCAAAAATTAGAAACTAGATGGTCTTTGTGTGTACATGGGTGTTTACAGAAGGCCAGAGCTTGACATAGGGTTTCTTCTTTGACTGCTCTCTGTCTTATATTTTGAGTCAGGGTCTCTCATTCTGAACCAAGAGCTGACTGATTCGGCTAGTCCAACTATACACATTGCTCTGGAAATCCCTTGTCTACCTACCTCCTAAGCACCGAATTACTGCCTCTCAGCATTCATATGGGTGCATTGCAAATGCTTTACCTGCTAAGCCATCTCCAAAACTCTAGACAGTCTTTCAGTTTTGACTTTTGTTTGTTTGTTCTTGAGACAGGGTTTCTCTGTGTAGCTCTGGCTGTCCTGGAACTCACTCCCGTAGATCAGGCTGACCTCAAACTCAGAGATCCACCTCCTCTGACTCCTGAGTACTGGGATTACAGGTGTGTACCACCCCCAAACCCACCAGTCTTTTTATTACAGAATTTCAACTCGTACAAAATGACTTTTAACACTAAATGTTTTTTAAAAATAATACCACATCTATTTGTAATTTGAAACTGCTTTGTCTTTTAAGCATTTCTTTCTTTCTTTTTCCTTTTCTTCCCCTGGTTTTTCAAGACAGGGTTTCACTGTTTGGCTCTAGCTGTCCTGGAACTCACTCTGTAGACCAGGCTGGCCTCAAACTCACAGAGACCCACCTGTCTCTGCCCCCTCCCCCCAGTGCTGGACATTAAAGGTGTGCACCACCACCACCTGGCTTCTTTTAAGTATTTTCAACCTATCAACCTATCAGGGAGAATTTTAAGGTCTATACAACATGGTAAATTTTGCTGTTTTGTTTTGCTTTTTTGTCTCATCATAATTATTAACTGCTGAGTAAAAGTTAACTTTATGATTTTTCCCCAACAGGGTCTCATCATGTATCCTAGGCTGACTCTAAACTTGCTTTAGACAAAGATGAATTTGACCTTCCAATCCTCTGGCCTATCCCTCCTGAGTGCTGAGATTTTAGGCATGTGCAACTACACTTGGTCTAGTCAGTGCTGCGGACTATACCCAGGGGCTTATGTGTGCTGGGCAAGTATTCTTCCAAGTGAGGTATGTCCCCAGTTCCCAACATAACTCTTAAAATTCTGCTTGTTGGAAATAAATTCAATTCATTACTACAGTAAAATTAATGAGTTCCTCTACACCATAATTGATTGGAATTACTATGTATGTTTGGGAGAAAGAAGACAGAGAGGCAGTGGAGAAAATAGGAGGGGAAAGTGAGGGAGGAAAACATTACTAAGATTTTTCAGCAGTGGGAATTAATCCTACTAAGAGTTAAGTATTCTACCACTGGGCCACCCAGAGATTTTATATAATTATATGTGTGTGTGTGTGTGTGTGTTCATGTGTGTATGGCAGGTGGGAGGTATGCATACATGTATGTGAAGGTCAGAAGCAACTGTTGGATGTTTTCTTGAAATTACTTAACACCTCATTTTTTACAGACAGTGTCCTACTGAACCCCGAATTCACTGACTCAGCTATACTGGCTGGCCAACAGAAGTCCTTCTGCCAGAATTGAGGTCTGACTCACAGGTCCTTCTGCCAGGACCTCCCCAGCACTGACATTACAGGTGAGCCAGCATGCCTGGCTTTTATGTGGGTGTGGTGATTGAACTCAGGTCCTCATGCTCACAGGATAAGCACTTTATCAACTGAGCCTTCTCTCTATCCCCCAAGCACATAATAACATTTTTGTTTGTTTGTTTTTTGAGATAGGGTTTCTCTGTGTAACAGTTCTGGCTGTCCTGGAACCAGTTCTAGTGAACCAGCCTGGCCTTGAACTCACAGAGATCCTCCTGCCTCTGCCTACAGAGTGCTGGGATTAAAGGCATGTGCCACCATCGCCTGGCTATATAATATTTTTAATGCCAGCAAATCAAATATGCATTCCCTCTCTATTAGTTCCCCTCAACCTTTCATTATTGATTCAAATAACTTATAGTTTCCATATAGAAAGTTTTAAAAACATCCTTATAGAGTATATGCTTTATAAAAAAAATTTGCATAGACAAGACATATCCCAAAAGAGGACTAAATTTATCACTGAAAAGGAAAGCTGTAATGCTTCCTCCTGTTAGTGAATGCTACTACTGCGTCAAACTCCAAGAACACAAGGTTTTCTAGACCTCAGCACCAACCTCATTTCCTACTGCAAATCACCATGGATGGTGTCCCCCAAGGAGGGACCTGCCCTGCCCACACAGGGGTTTTGTTCTTACTAAATGCCTTTATTTTCATTGCTACTCTATAAAGCTTAGTATTTTTCTAAAAGGAAAGACTATTTACATGTAGAAAAGTTACAGATAATACTAGGAAAGGGCAGAGCCCCAAACCATGAAAACAGAGCAGTAAGCAGCAACAAAATTAACACCTACAAAAACCAAGCAGTGCAAGGTAAACAGCATACTTGAACCTACCACACAGGGCCTTTACAAAGCTCTAGAAAGGAAGCCAGGACCTATTATATGAAAATCCAGATTTCACCATCCCTTGCGAGACCTAACATCTTCAGCACTCAGCTCACAAGCCTGTGCAGAAATAATGGGGTTGAGCTGAAACTCTGCCACCCATATAAGAAACATTTCAATTCACCAGTTTTTACCAGACCTGTCCAATCTGTGGCCTAACATAAAACTGTTACCTTACTTAAAACACGAGATTATTTTGGGGGGGTTGGAGGGAAGGTAAACCAACCATACTGTTCCCCCTGTGTGATTACGATGTCATACTGTAAAGTCAACAGGTTGGACCCACTTGTGTCCTTCTCCCTTGCTGTTTTGGTATTAACAGTTGACGACCTGCTTGTGATTCATGACTGTTTCATCTTCCTACACAGTTATCACTTCCACTCCACCTTCCCAGTCCTGCATACCAACCAACCCACCACACCACACCACACCACACAATCAAATGTATGCCACCTTTCAACATTTTCAGAGTATGCCACCTCATTTCATGTGAATTCCCCGTCTAGAAAGATTTTCCCTAGCTACCAATCTACTTAGCCTGTACATATCCATCACTTAAGAAAAGTCAAGTCACTCTTAACTTTGCTTACCTTCCCATACCACTATTACCAAGTAGAATGGATAACTCTTTCAAAACAATTTTAAATTTTGTTATTATTTCGGATAATTTTGTTCAGTGTGCTTTATTTTACAATGTGGAATCCTCTAGATCCACTTCCCCTTCTCTACCCAAATAAATTACATACTGAACAACTCAGCCATTACTCAAAAAAAAGGAGAAAAAGTATATAAAAATATTTTCATCAGTATATAATTTCTCCTTTCTGCTTATAGAAATTAGTTTTCAATTGCAACTTCTAAAACATTGTTCAGTTACATATTAGTATCAAATATCAAACACATTTAAAATGTAACTAGAAATACAAAATAGCTTATTTACCTAATACACTTTTTCCCTTAATTTAAATGTTGGCATTGTCTAGCATACCCAGATGTTTATACTATTACAAATAACTTTTAACCATTTACGGCAACCCAGAAAATTGCATTTGGTGCTTCTTATATGTTTCCTCTAAAACTGTCACTTCTGCCAAAAACATCTATAAAGAACTCTCTCACAAGATTTGGGTAACAAAGCGTCTGGGAATGTATTTGGCTTATGTTCAACAGGACATTATATGTTTTCTTGTATAAATCATGTCCTGGAAAATGGAATGTCTTTATTTAAAATAATAACTCAGGCACACTCAGCATTGTAAAGGTAGTTCCTTGTGAAACATTTTAAGCTCCTTTTGTACCTGTGACTTTAAAACATGTTTTTATGCCTCATCTAGCACAGTGACTGTTACTGCTCATTTTATATGTACTTCTAGACTTTCTAAAATATTCTGAGGGAAAATTTCCATTTCAACTCATACAGATATTTTAAAAAGTAGTCACTATTTTTAAAAAATTAGTTACAAAAAGCCTTTAAGGTACAAGTATAGGACTTGGGATACAGCTGACTTTCCCAGCATGCACAAGACCTTGGGTTCCATCCCCAGCACAAAAAACAGTGAAGATGCCAGGCAGTGGTGGCACACACCTTTAATCCCAGCACTCAGGAGGCAGGGGCAGGCAGATCTCGGTAAATTCAAGGCCAGTCTGGTCCACAAAGCAAGTTCCAGGACAACTAGAGCTGTTACAGAGAAACCTGTCTTGAAAAAACCAAAAACCAAAATAAAGCCCTGAAAATATACGGATAAACTGGCCAGGTAGAGCAAAAGATGTTCCTCGTGCTAAGATTAAATTTCTACTGCCTACGAAAACTTACTTTTCTTTGCATACCACAAAACTCAATTATTTTTAGTATTAATTACCCAATCAAAAACTATCATACTTTTCAATTTCATTTTCATTCAAGAAGAAGTTTGAGAGCAGTTAAGGAAATGGAGCAGGGGCAATGTTAAGAGCAATTAAGGAAATGGAGAAAGGAAAACACGCACCTACATAAATGACAATGTATGCATCTTTTAATGTCTCAGCTGTACTAGGTTTAAACAGATGCTATTTTCTCATCAATAACAAGTCCACAGGAATCCTCAACTCTGGTGAACTAAGGATAAAGATACCATCCTACTCAGTTCACAGACAGGTGGTGCACTGACTAAAAAGAGCAGGGCAGCATGGGAAAGAAGTTTTTGCAACTGTGTTAAAGAGTGTTCCAGGTGAAATGCTGAAAGACTAATCTCCAAAAGGAAGGACAACAGTAATCCCTCTACCAGTCAACACTGCCTATTAAAACAGAGCATCTACAGGATGCTAGGGTTTCTCGTTTTGGGGGAATGAGTTAGCTTAACTAGTTCCTATGGTTTAAATAGTTTTCACACTTGCTAGGTAAAAACCTACTAGTGGCTTAATACTTTCTTCAAGTCTCCGTCCCTTAACAAGAGAACTAAATACACCACATATGGCCACTGTTGTGCACAACTGTCTTAAATTACTACCTTATGATATTCGTCACGTGCCATTTCCTTTGCTCCTTGAAAAGGGGCCTGTCTAGTGTTCTACACAGCAGCCAACATGAAGTCAAGCAGCTGGTCTTTATTAGGTGCTTACTGACCAGTAAAGCGCCAGGCATCTGTCTTTATGTTTCTCATAAAGGGCCCATAAATGCCCTCAGTTCATAAGCATGGTTGCACGTACCTGACATTAACAATCACATACTCTCAGAGGGACTGACGTCATCCAGGCTGTACTGCTTTAATACTGGGGTCATATGTAACCACACTTTTCTTATGTTTGGACAGACTGAATCATATCTTGGTAGTAGTGATATAATCAACCATTTTGAATAAAACACCACTTTTTAAAGTAAATTTCCTAATATTGTCTAAATGTTGAAACAGCAGATCGACTAATCGTTAGTCTACAGAGGCTTAGAAATAAAACAATACTTTGCCTTTACAATTCAAGTCTGTGTATTTTCTTGCAACAAAAACCAATTTGTCTTTTTCAAAATTGTTTCTCCTGGCAAAAACTTACGTTGTCTGGCCAACTTTTGTGTTAAAAATAAAATACAGTATTACAACATCAATCAACATGTAAAGTACTTAATGACTTATAAAAATATACAGGGATGCTTTTTGAAATAAGTAAGCCAATAAAGAATTTACTTATATTATCAAATCAAAAATACAACATTGAGAAAATAAAACTGCATTTGTGTTTAGAGATATAAACGTGGCACTAAACACTTTGATAGTGTGAGAAAAACATTATTAGGAGAAGCTGTAAAAGGCAAGGATGATTTGAAGACATAACAACCGTCTCAGTGTTCCCCTTCCTGTCTGTGCCACACTAGCTCCCTCAGCCTTTCCAAATACCAGGTGTACAAGCTGAAGCAAGCAGCACTTTCTCGCTAAGACTTACTCCCTAGAATGAGCCCAAAGTTCCTACTTACTAATAGTGAATATTAATTATACATTATATATTAGACAAAAATAAGAACCCAGGTGACCTACACTGCCAGCTACAGTGAAGAAAAACAGAATTATTTCTACTCCTAGAAGTTTAACTAGGGGCCTGGGCAAACACCAAATGCAGTTAAGTCACAGACTCTCACATCTGACCATGGCCTACTGGAAATGACTCAGGTGACTTCTAAAAGGGGATGTAGCCGTAGACATGAGGGCACACAGCATCAGGCTGTCAGAGCCCAATGACGTACTACAGAACTCACCTTTTTTCCTTCCACTGATCTAGCTCAGCTCTAAGACATGGCACCATGGTTAACCCTCTGCTGCTCAGTGTTCTTTTTGGTTCACCATGTCTTCCAACTAATGTAGTTGCACTGGCTTTCTATCTGACTAGGCTGTGTTCCCAATACACAGTTCTCATTAAGAAGCCATTTCAGCAGTGAGAGTTCAGTATGAAGGGTGTCACAGAGAACAAAAGACAAGTTGGACATTTTATAAACACTGGAATACAGAACATGGGAAGATCAAAGCTTTGGTACAAATAAAGAGACCTGCGAGGAAAGCTCAATTTCTGTGTCTGTAAGAGCAGGCTGACGCTACACACTTAAAGTTCTTCATAAATGGCAAATGAGTGAAGAAATGACTAAGCACTCTAGTCTATGTTAGGTCAGCTATTACAGGTACTGACTGGTTCCTTGCTGCCTATTTTCCAGTCTCAAATTCAGAGCTCCTATGCTGATCCATTCTCTTGAAACAAAACCTCAGAATGAAGTCTCAGAGTGAAGTTATCCCAGTGATGCCAACTCCCTTGCACCTATTACTATTTTGCTGTGTCCACTTGGGATCCCCTGGTCTAGGCCAGGTTATTTAGGTTGTACCTATGGGCCAGTGATTCCTGTGGGCTCATGTGCTAAGTATCCATGTCACTGTTCTTGTTTTAACAGTATCTTTGTTCCATCTACTTCTACGTGTGCTTTCTAACTTCTATTTTGTGACACATGGTATCTATTTCTTAACTGCTGTGAGAACAGAGACATCTACAGCCAATGTATTCCTAGGCTCCATTACAACTTCCTAATCACTTCAAATCATTACCAATTAAACATAGCCCCAGAGGAACTTCAAGTCCCTGGCTACTCCTAAATGAGAGAATAAATTTAATGATATGCTACCACTGTTGGCTGTTAGGCTCAGCACAGCACTGTGAACTACCCTACCACATGAGGTTCAAAGATAATCCTAAGTACAGGAGATCAGTTAGAGAACTGACACAACTGAGACACTTTACGAGCACCAAACCCAAACACGCTGAGTGCCTGGTGTAAAGCCCGTCCACAACAAAATCTAGTAAGTTACACTCAGCCAGTCACGTCACAAACAGTGACCTAGTATTTTTACTTGAGAATATGCCCCCTCTAGCAGATCAGATGGCTTTGGGTGTAGCATGAACTATCAGAAGACAAAATCATAAAAATTGCACCTGTCAAATCAGTCTTCTTGATCAACAGAACAACAACCAAAATACAGTCATAGCACCATACCCAGGAGAACTAACCAGGGCTATCCTAATGACTGGTTTCATTAGATTTAGACTCAAACAGAAGCAAATCGTACATGGGAATGGGAAGTGGAAGTCACATATCATTAGCCTTACTCAGCTGTGCCAATGAATGGCAGAGACCACACTTGATTCAACATAAGCACTGTTGCAGAGAACAAAAAAAGACCTACTTTGCTTTTTAAGTTCTTCAATATGTTCCTCTTTTAGATCTAACTGTTCTGTCAGTCTTGAGGCCGAATCCAAAGCAGCATTTGCTTCATCCAAATGTTCCTGGGAGTAAAGGGGAAAAGGAGGTTATTAAAAAGTAGTGTATGCAAACTACGGGGCTGGAAGACACTTCAGCATCGTCAACAGCTCAGCCAGTGATGACACTGCACCTCTGTGACCAAGGCAGCTCTGTACAACCTACCGACCTCATGCTCTTACAACACATCACTGCCCTTTTAGAGAAACTAAGGAAAGCTGCTACTAAAAAATAACATAACAAAAAACTTTAAAGTAAAAATAACAAGATAAAAAAATTAAAAAGATATAAAAAGTCAGTGGTGGCTTATGCTTTTAATTCCAGCACTCAGGAGGCAGAGGTAGGTGGATCTCTGTGAGTTACGAGAGCTAGTTCAAGGACAGCTAATACTGTTACTCAGAAAAACCCTGTCTCAAAACCAAAAAAAAAAAGTCAAGAAATACAGTAACAAATGTTTTATTCTTTTAAATCTTTGTAAGTTAACATATATAATGGGATGTTTCATTATAACTATCATTGCACATCTTTGTTCTGTTTCTACAAAAGTTGGATCTACTCTTATAAGAAAACCTCATGGCATACTGTTTGTGTATTTCTCCTGTACTGTCTTGCTATCAGTTTGTGTGAGCACCTTGGATAGTTAGACAGGAATCCTTTGCTCTCTGAGCAATGAAAATGAGGTCAATCGTTGTTCTACTGACTAGCCTTTAACTCCTTTTTAGTGATATACAAAGAGGTTTTCCTTTACTCTTATAGCTTCTTGAGTTTAATCTTAATTAAGATCCTCCTAATTTCTAGACTGTGCACTCAGTCTAGAATTTATTGTAAGAGTTTATTTTCTGTATTTAAATTTTTTTTTTTTTTTTTTTTTTTTTTTGGTTTTTCGAGACAGGGTTTCTCTGTAGCTTTGGTGCCCGTCCGGAACTAGCTCTTGTAGACCAGAGATCCATCTGCCTCTGCCTCCTGAGTGCTGGGATTAAAGGCGTGCGCCACCACCGCCCAGCCTGTATTTAAATTTTTAATATAGCATTTCTCAATGAATATATTTTGACAATTCCTAGCCTATTAAATGTCAGAAGAGCCACCCAGTCTCTACACCATCAAAATCAAGCATTCTCATATCCAGATGTGGTAGCATAGTCTTGTACCCCAGATGCAGGAGTGTTCTGCCACCCTGAGCACAGCAAGATCCTGTCTCAAAACAAAACAAAACAAAAATTACTCTCATAAGCCAAGGCTCCTAACAGGTATGGATTCTTGTTTTGATATAACTAGAATTTATTTCTATATATGGTGTAA
The DNA here is from genome assembly GCF_950005125.1 of Chionomys nivalis. Classification (NCBI taxonomy): domain Eukaryota; kingdom Metazoa; phylum Chordata; class Mammalia; order Rodentia; family Cricetidae; genus Chionomys; species Chionomys nivalis. The sequence continues at coordinate 25,407,647 of NC_080095.1, read as the reverse complement.
GATGCAACACAACTTAATTTTGTCTGAATGGACAGTTTGCCAATATCACTCATTTTTAATTTTTATGTTTACTTTGAGAAAGAGCTTTAAGATACAGCCCTACTTGGCCTAGAACACCCTACACAGACCAAACAGGCCTTGAACTTACAGAGATGTGCCTGCCCCTGCCTTCTAAGTGCTGCACTTACAGCCCTGCCCATCCAATATCTCCTGGAGTTAAAAGTAGTTCAAATCAGGGTCTTTCCATCTCTGGCCACCATCGGGGGAGGAGCTGCTCCCTTGTCCATGCTTCTGTAATGAATAGTCCTGCAAAAGTGCTCCAGATTCCTGAACAAGAGGAATGAGCAGATGTACAGCACCAAGACCAATAATCTCAAATCCTGCAACTTTTTCCACTACAAGCTAGTTCACCACAAGACAGAGGTCATGTAGTCATGAAACACAGATATGGTCAGCGAAAACCAGCTACTTCTTACGTAAGGACAACCACCAACAAGAATGCACGGGCACACTCAGCAGCATCAGGCACAGGATCTGCAGAAACAAGTACTGCCCTGATATGGGCATGGAGCCATCTACAGGGCCAGTGCCATTCTGTGAAGCCAGAAGCCTGGGGTGGTGAAGGGGAAGCTAACCCGTACCACCAAGAGGTCCTGAGCCCCACAACCCAGAAGCAGTAAAAAATCCACTGACTTTTTCAACAACAACAACAACAAAAATAAAATAAACAAAACAGCTCAAATCCGTTTCATTTTAAATTCTCAAATATATTCTGGGCTCCACCTCTGGATTCCTCCTTTGTTCCATTGATCTAGACCATACTGTACTGGCTCTATTTTGATACAGTCCTTCCTCACAGCTTTTCTTTGTTCTAATTTTCCTTGTTATCCTGAAGAATTTACCTCTAAATTCCAGGCCACAGTTTTGGTCTGAGACTTGTCTGGTGTGTTACCTTGGATAGGTTACAGTACCTAGTTATTCATCAGTTACTATGAAGGTCATTTTGCAAGCATGTGTCAAGTCCTTAAGGAAAGCTCATTCCCTGAGTAATCTGGAGATCTGTGGCTGGACCAATCATAAATTCTTAAAGACAGAGACTAGGCTTCCCCCAAAATGACAAAATCCCTTTGATGGACAGCAGCTTCTTCCTAAGCTCACAGAACTCCCTCCAGCTGTGACGGCCCTAACTGCCTGAACTCAAAAGCTCTGTACTATGCCTGTGAGTTCCAGTCAGGCCTTTGATGTGGTCATCCCATCTTGACTGCCAGCCCTCCAAACTCAACCAATCATGACCAATTTCCTGTAATCAAGTTCACGTGTGTCTACATATTATACATATTAATGTATGGACACATATACTCCTTATTGATTCTGCTTCCTAGGGTTTGAACGCTGATGGGGTCTGAAACAAAAAAAAATTAAATAGAAATATATTATTCCAAATCAATAAATCTAAATTTGGTATTAAAAAATTTAAATAATTTTTTTAAAAAATCTAAACATTAAAGAAAAACCCAAAGCACAACTTCATAGTGTTTATATGTACACAGTGGGTTTGCTGTGGTGGAAGTGGAACCCAGGGTATCACAGGTGCTATGCAAGTAATCTATCATTGCACCCCCGTCCCAGACCTCTACAAAGTCAGCAAAAAAAAAAAAAAAAAAAAAAAAAAGCCTCTTTGGACATCAGCACTTATATTTTGTTGTTTTGACATTTGTTTGGATTTTTATTTTGCTTATTCATCTTTTATCTTTATTAATTTCTTCTTAAGTTTCTTCTGGCATATTTTGATTTTCTAAAATTAATAAATTATATTTTAAATTAAGAAAAAAAAACTAGTTTTGTAAAAAAAAAAAAATCCAGACTTCTACTTTAAGAATCTAATAGACAAGCTATTCTAATACCACTGGTCACAATTAAAAGTATGATCTCTGAGAGTTTGAGGCCTGCCTGGTCTACAAATCAAGCTCTAGGAAATCAAGTACTACATAAAGAACCCTGTCTCAAAAAACAAAACAAAAAAATAAAATATGCCTTTGTAGATACATTGATAACTTTAATAAGGCAAATGGAACATAGGAAAGCAGGGCCTATGGAAGGTGTTTGGGTCACTAGAGCACTGTCCTTCAGGAAGAATGAATGCCACTGCTGCAGGAGTGGGTCCTTATAAGAAGGACAAGTTCAGGCCCCTCCTGCTGCATCTCTTTAGTTCTACAATGGGACGATGCAACAAGAAGGCCCTTGTCAGATACAAGTCCCTCAATATTGGAGTTCCCAACCCCCAGAACCATCAGCTAACAAAATTATTTTTCACAGGAAATGAGAAGCTGTGGATTCATTCTGAGTTAAGAAAAAGTAGGTTTGATCAAAGAAGACCCCCTGAGAAATATCCAATAGGAGTGGATGGCCCAGATGTCTAGGTTCTACATCCAGAACAGTTTCAAGACTGCTGGCTGAGATGATCGAGCATCACAGAAAACTCCAGTTAGGACATGATCATAATTCTAAATTTTCTTTAGGTCCCATAAGATCAGCATCCCCAATCAGCAGGAAGTAGCCTAGAAAACTATACCCACATTCCCAAAAACTGGATTATGGATGTTTGTCTTTGTTTAGAGTGTTAGTTATAAGTCATTATGGATAATAGGCAGGTAAAAAACTAAACAAAGGAGATTAGATTCAGAGGTCTTGTATTCAGAAAAAAAAAGGAAGTGCTGTGGAACAATGGTCTTGTACCCTGTAAAGATTTGTCAGTTGTATTGGTTTAATAAAATGCTGATTGGCCAGCAGCCAGGCAGGAAGTAGAGGTGGGGCAACAAGAACAGGAGAATGCTGGGAAGAGAAAAGGCACAGTCTGCAGTCATCACAGAGGAAGTAAGATGAGACTGCCTCGCTGATAAAAGGTACCAAGCCACATGGCTAACACAGACAAGAATTAAGGGTTGATGAAGGATATAAGAGTTAATAGGAATCTTGAGCTAATGGGCCAACCAGTTTATAATTAATGTAGACCTCTGTGTGTTTCCTTGGGGCTGAATGACTGCAGGATTGAGCAGTATAAAAATCTCAGGCAACAGAAGTCACTTTGGTGTCATATCTCTGCAGCAGGGTTGAGTTCACCCATACCTTCCATATGACTTTTATATATAAAATAGAAAATAATGAGAAAAAAATTCAAGAGGCTTTAAAAGAAAAGACTGTGCATGGTGAGTCACTCCTGTAATCAGCATCTGGAAGGCTGAGGCAAGAACCAATCACTGAGAGCTCAAATACAGTCTGAGCTACAAAATGAAACCCTGATGCAAAAAACAAAAACAAAACAAACTCGCTCAAATTGCTAGAATCAGTAATAAGGGAAGGAACACTTCTTGTTCTAAAAGATCAAACAATATATAATATTAATACATAACAAATACAGCATACAAAATATTTTATTCAAAAGAGAAAAATTCAACTTAATCTTGTAGATGAATTAATTTTCATTTTGCAGAGTCCCCAAGATACTGAGGCATGCTAAAGCATCCAAAGTTCCTTTTATCTCACGTTCGCTTATGTCACCTGTGAGATGCTGAGCCTGACAGTTCATTGTTAAACCCAGTAGAAGGCTGAATACAATCACTCAAACATTAAATAGTAAATGAATGGTTTATGAGAATATTTCCAAGACACAGCTCTTAAAAGAAAGCATTTTGCCTACCTGCAGGGATAACACTTTTCCTTCCAGAGTCTCTGCTTTCTTCTTCCATTCAGCTAAGATATGGTTTTGCTTTTCTAATTCAGCAGAATACATAGCTTTTTCCTCTAAGAACAAAGGAAAGTTACAGTAATATTTTCCAACAGTGTATAAAGCTGGAATTTTACATCACTTGGGCTTTTAATAATTAAAAAAAACATTTAAACATCTCAAAAGGGAAGTACAAATGTCTCACTAAGACATATCAAGTGGCACTGACACCAGGAGCCGTTAGCCTCGTAGGCTCTTCTCCCCATGTGATGACCCCATTCTGCCTCCCCTTTAGCAACACTCTCTACAGCCTCTTTGTCTATGCCTTTGTTCTCATAGTCAGTCTAGAAATTACATTAAAAATAGTCTTTTTATTTTTCAGTCCCACTCCGTAGCCCTGGCTGATGTGTAACTCAGAGATCAGCCTACCTTTGCCTCCAGAATGCTCGGATTAAAGGTGTGAACTACCCACCTGGAAATCATATATTGGATTTCAACTAGAAGGACAGCCCTAAGGGGTCACACAATTACAAATTTAAAGATTTTCTTAGGCACAAAAATATCCTCTATCCCCCCTATCAAACTAACAGTTAACCCAATCAATAATTACCAGATGTACTGAGTCAACAAATTGATGGGTCAGTGACTTAAAGTGGGTAAACTTAATGATGGTAGGGAGAATGTAACGAAGCAAACTTTTTTCTTAGAATAAAAATGTTCTGTTTGAGTGTCTCTAAAACAGTACTTTTCCATTTGGGATAGAAAATGTAGCCACCTCAAAGCACAAATGAACAGCTAAGAACAAGCTAGTACTTCAAAGGTTAGTTATTACAATTATTAACACTTAAGAGGGGCTTCAAACTCTAGCATCTCAAACCTAATCATTCTGAGTGTCATTCTCCTCTTATATGCGCTTCTTTTACATTCTGTGTGTGTGTGTGTGTGTGTGTGTGTGTGTGTATGTATTTTTGAATTTTTTCTTTTTGTGGGGTTGGGGGTATTTCAAGACAGGGTTTCTTGTGTAGCTGTGGTGCCTGTCCTGGAACTAGCTCTTGCAGACCAGGCTGGCCTTAAACTCACAGAGATCCGCCTGCCTCTGCCTCCTGAGTGTTGGGATTAAAGGCGTGCGCCACCACTGCCCAGCTGGTTTTTGAAATTTTTGAGTCAGGGTCTTCTCTACGTACCCTGGCTGTCCTCGAACTCATTATGTAGATCAGGCTTGTCTCAGACTCACAGACACCGGCCTGCCTTTGTCACCCTAGTTTGGGTGTTCATGGTGTTGTCCCCACATCCAGCCCCTTATTTATTTATTTGCGTGCATGTCTGAGTGCACTTGGACAACAGTGTGTGTGCAGGTCAGGAGAACTTGCAAGAATGGGTTCTCTCCTTCCACCACGTGGGTCCTGGGGAATCAAACTCAGGTCCTCATACTTAGCAGCAAACACCTGTTCACTGAGACAACTCAGCAGTCCTGAATAATCTCCTTTATCACCTGATTTTCTTTCTTCATTTTATTTACCTTTCTAACTCCTCAACTTTTGGCTCAGCATTGTGCACTGGCTGCTCTTCCAGAGGACACAGGATCAATTCCTAACACCCATATGGCAGCTTACAAATGTCTGTACACTCCAGTTCCAGGGATCCAACACCCTCATATAGACAAAAGTGCAGGCAAAACACCAACACACATAAAATAAATACAGAAAATAGTTTTTTTTTTGATTTTTCGAGACAGGGTTTCTCTGTAGCTTTTTGTTTCCTGTCCTGGTTGGATGGCAGTGATGCACACCTTTAATCCCAGCACTTAGGAAGCAGAGGCAGGCAGATCTCTATGAGTTTGAAGCCAGCCTGATCTACAGAGTGCATTCTAGGATAGCCACGGCTACACAGAGAAACCCTGTCTCAAAAAAGCAAAAACAAACAAAAACAACAAAAAACAGTTATACTCGTCAACTTTCACCTTAATTAGTAATGATATATTAAACTTTTTTATTTTTTTTTATTTTTATTTTTTTTTATTTATTTATTTATTATGTATACAATATTCTGTCTGTGTGTATGCCTGAAGGCCAGAAGAGGGCACCAGACCCCATTACAGATGGTTGTGAGCCACCATGTGGTTGCTGGGAATTGAACTCAGGACCTTTGGAAGAGCAGGCAATGCTCTTAACCTCTGAGCCATCTCTCCAGCCCCCATATTAAACTTTTTTAAAAAATCAAAATAGCTTTAGTCATAAAAGAAGTGTGAATTTACTTGGTGGTGGTGACAATTAAGGACTTCCTATATCTAACTTCATATTCAAATAAGGCAAAATTACCATAACCAAAATTTTTCTTTACTAAGACATCGGCCAACTAGGTGACATACCTTGTTGGAAGTGCTCGAGGACCATCTGCAGATTGGCTAGTGACAGAGCATACTGCTTTACTTGTTCCTGAGAGACAGAAAGCTGCAGGGCAGTCTCGTCCCTCTGCTTGGAGACCGTGCTCAATTGTTCTTGCAACGATTCTACTTGCACACTGGCTTGATGGCTTCAAATAAAAGAATACACGCAAACTGCTTCATCTACTTAAGTAATTTAACAAAAAAATACTCTCCTTACATCTTAATACATTAAATTCCAGTTAGATTGCAAGGTATTTAGTGAGCATGTAGCAAAACAAACAAAAGTTTCTCAGGCACGGAGTCTAATCACACCTTTCTGTGCCTCATACAAGAAATTATGGTGAACCCAGAACTTTCGGATGGTCATCCCACTGACAAGTTGTTCTGATTGCTTATCTTTTTCTATTAACTTTCTTCTGTCTATATTACACACACATATGGAAGCCCTTCATTTCTCTAAATAGGAATCTAAAGATTCCCTAAGAGATTTATTTATGCAGCAACTGTCTTTGTTGCTTTTCTCCTTACTGTGACCAAATACATGAAAAGAAGTAATTTAAGAGAGCTTATATGGCTCAGTCTGCGGGTATAGTCCATCATGGCAGAGAAGTTACAGTGGCAAGAGTTTGTGTAAGCTGCTGGCCAGGCTGCATCCACAGTCAAAAGGCAGTCAACAGTGCATGATTGTGTTTAGCTTGCATTCATTCTCCTTTCTATCCCGTCCAGGACCTCAGATCATAGGAAGGTGCTGCCCACAGTAGAGATGGGTCTTCTCAGCTCAATCAGCCTCTCTGGATAATTCACAGGCATGGGCAAGGATTTGTCTGCTGGATTCTAAATCTCCTGTCAAACTGGCAATACTAACATCATAGCACCTATTCAGGCTTACATCTTATTTTGTTTGTGTTTGCTTGTTTGTTTACTTATTTATTTATATTATTTTTTGAGACACGGTCTCACCATGTAGCCCTTGACTGGCCTGTAACTCACTAAGTACTGGCCTCAAGCTCTTAAAGACCCAACTGTCTAGAAAGTGCTTAAAGGCATTACAAGGATTAAGGGCATGCACTACCACACTTGGCCTGGTTTATATATTATCTTTGAGTGTATCTTTGATGAACGAAGGTTATTTTCAAAATATCACAATGGTCTTCATTGTATTTAATATCCAGTTAAACCCTACTCAAGAGTAACTAATAAAACCAATTAAAAGTAACTCAAATTGGAAGATATTTTACCCAACAGCACCCTCTTGTGGAAACAGAGGTAAACTAAGACCTAAATTGTCCCCAAATGCTCCTGGGATTTATTCATTCCGATGACTGGTATAACTCTAAGGATAAACGAGCTTTTAAAATACTCAGCTAACAGACAGTAGGCATTACTTTGTTAAATCTATATGGCCTATAGATTGTATTTACTCATATAACAAATATTTACTATTAGTTTATGTTTAAGATATGTTGTGGGAAGGATAAAAGATGAAACATTTTTAGATACAGGCAAACTTACACTTTCTTTGATATGAGAGAGGTTAAGACATGCAACAATTTGTTATTAAGACATGCAACAATTACTAAAAGTAAATATAAGGGTCATCAAAGACTCAAAGCTCTCTATACAGTTCAGAAAAAAGGCATTACTACAGGGTTTGGGTTTAGAAATGAGGGATGGGGCACTAAATAATAATCCTTTGTGAAGAAAACATAATTTGAAAAATAGGTGAGAATCACAAAAAAAAACACTTAAAAAAGTCAAGTCCATCCTTCAGTCAACATGAAAAGAAAAAGTAGGGGAAAAAAGAAATAGGAAAACAGTATTGGGGAAATGAGTAATACAGATTGGTCAGAGAAGGCCAAAACTCTACTTGAGGCTGCTTATCTCAGAAGTTATAGGGAAGGACAGAGAGACCTGAGGGTGTTTGGGCATTTTAATAATACAAATGTACAAACAACCACTCATTGTTTCCATTTCACATTAAACAAGCTTTCTCATCTAAATCAGAAAGCACAACAACATACTATGTAAGTAGGGGAAAGGAATCACTTTTAGTGCTGTCTCTACTTACAACCTCTTTGAAGACAGAACTATCTACTGTCTCCTCATATCACCCCCAGCACTGTACACAGTAAAAAGAGGGGAAAATGTAATATAGAATTTAGAAATATAGTTGTTGTAGAATATTATTTTAAGATGTGTTACATTTGTTTATGCTGTGGAAGATTTGTTTTAACGATACACAGATGTGTTGCATTCTTTTATGCTGCATTTGTTTAACTCTGTGAAGCTGTGTTACTCTGCCTGTCTAAAACACCTGATGGTCTAATAAAGAGTTGAAAAGCCAATAGGGAGGCAGGAGAAAGGTTATGTGGGGCTGGCAGGCAGAGAGAATAAATAGGAGAAATCTGGGAGGAATAGAAGGCGTGAGAAAAGAAGGGGCCAGACACAAAGAGCGAAAGTCAGATACACAGAAGAAAACAAAAAAGCCCAGAGGCAGAAGGTGATGGGATAATTTAAGAAAAGCTGGCAAGAAATGAGCCAAGCTAAGGCCAGGCATTTATAAGAATAAGACCCTGTGTGATTTATTTGGGAGCTGGATGGTGCCACCCCACCTCAAAAAAGTCAAATGTGTGAAATAACCAACAAATAGTCATAATTTTCCTATAAGTTCATTAACAGCACGATCTCAAAAGTTTTAACATGCCCCTTGACCTACAAGTTTCATTTTTTCAATATTTACACTAAGGAAATATTCTGACATCAACACAGAAAGCATATTTTCAGGTTTCATGGCAATATTCTTAGGTATCTTCAAAAGTTAAAACACCGTAGAGAGATGGCTCAGTGACTAAGAATGCTTTCAGCTCTTCCAGAAGCCAAGTTTGATTCCTAGCAGCCCCATCAGGTAGCTCACAATCCAGCTCCAATGGGAATCAGTGCCCTTTTAGGGTTCCTACATAGGTACCTGCATGCACATGGTACACATAAATATTTAAAAAATGCTCTAAGTGTCCAGTAAATAAATTAATGGTATACTATGCAGTCATAAAATATTGCTGTAGAAATATACATTTTACTGTATAATGACATATTACTAAATGCTAAAAAAGAGGTCACAAAACAGTAGCAATTATATGATCTCATTTTTGCTCTTAAAAGACAAAATACAATACAAAGATGTAAAATGGTACAAAGGATGATTTGGGGTGAATGGAGCTGTACTTTCTGTCTTTTTAGCTTGTGTGATTTTCTAACATGTAATATTCTTGTAGGGTGCAGTTACGTACACCAGTAATCCTAGCACTTGGGCAACAGAAGCAGGAGGATTTCAGATCTGAGGCCAGTGTAAGTTAATGAGACCCTGTCTCAAATCAAAACCAAGTACTAAGAATAAAATCTTTCTACTGAGAAAATGAAAATGTAGAGTATTTAAGAAGGGACTCAGTCACTCAAAACTTCTAATAAGCCACAGGGTGGTTCCCCAAGCTGGCCAGGTCTCGACCGGCCACTTCTGCCACACTTTTGTCTCTAACATCCACACGCGGTCAGCTTCTAATCGCCTGCTGAAAAGTAATGCCAGATGAATTAAATTAGCTCCTGCGGGATGGACAGAACCCAGCAAGACCTGCCAACATCTCAGGACCAGTCCCCTAAAATGACAAGTGACATGAGTGTGGGGAGGGGCGTAGTTAAGCAGCAGGAAGTCTGAGAGCTAGATCCTCATGTGTGCCTATCTTGATTGAGTATTTACACCACTTTACCCTAAGATTCTGCAACTATAAAATGGAGACAATGACTTTTGTGAAAATGAATTTAAACCAATGTAAGCAAAATGTTTACTCAGCACGACACTCAACAAGTGACCAGTTAAAAGTCGTGCAAAAAGTGCTGGAGAGATGGCTCAGAGGTTAAGAGGTTAAGGCTGATCTTCTGGAGGTCCTGAGTTCAATTCCCAGCAACCACATGGTGGCTCACAACCATCTGTAGTGAGATCTGGTGCCCTCTTCTGGCCTTCAGGCATACAAGGAGGCTGAACACTGTGTACACAATAAATAAATAAATCTTTTTTTAAAAAAAAAAGTAGTGCAAAAAGAAAAACAAAAATTTACCTTGCATTTTCCATTGCATTCGAAGATGAAACTAGCTTTTCTTCCAACATTGCCACTTTCTTCCTTAGTTTGGTCTCTCTGTCTTCTGCAGCCAAAGCTTCCCGGGTATAAGAATCTTCAGACTCTAAGAGGTGGTCGCGCAATCTCTGGAGCTCCTGATTTAACCGGGACTCTTTGTCACGTAAGTGTTGAACCTGGGCAGAGGACCTTTCTTTACTTTTCTTTCATGCAATGTCCCTTCCCATAAAACATTATATCATCAAATTATTCCATATTATGGAAATGTATTAATACATTAATATTAATTATACATATGTACCAATATGTAATTATAACAGCTAATTATAACATTTATTTTAAATAATTATTAATTATAATATAAATTAATATATTTTAATTAACTATATAAATAACAATTTTTACTTAGCTATAACCAGTATAATTATTATTATAAATATCAATTACATTATGTATTATATATAAAACAATATATTAGTACACTAATGTCTCACATTTACCAGGAAAACTTCTCCCCAAATTACATTTTAAAAGACTCAAATGGAAGCTTTACATTTGTAAGGACTCATCTGCACGGTTATAACAGAAATAGAATACAGAGGTAATGGGCTCTTAAGGCAGAGTAAGTTTTAGTAAATCTCATAAAGTGAGATAATTTTCTGATGCACAAGGTATGTATCAGAGTTAATCTTTCAAAAACTAAATTATAGTGTCCCCCCATACAGCATATCAGAGGAAGAGAAAAATCACAAGATGATCATTTGCCTTAAATAACAGTTACTAAACAGTCAGCGTGTGTCACTGTCCATTATTGTGCAATACCTCACTCTGTAGGGTACTGTTTTCCATTTGCTTCTGTTTCAGGGCCAACATAACTTGGTCTCTCTCCTGCTGGAATATAACTGTCTTCTCCTGCATTGATTTAACTGTATTTAAAAGTTGATTTAACTCCCCAGCCTTGCCCTTTTGGAAAGAAACAATTTTAGCTTTAAAGAATAATAGATTTTTCAAAATGACATTTTCTTCATTAAATAATTTTAAAATATAGTTAATAATAACATCAACAAAATCCAAAAATGTCCTTAGAAAGACGATCTGAAGGAGTTTAAGGAGACATGACATCTAATGTGGTATCCTACACAGCCCTGCACCAGAAGGACACACGGCGAGGACTGAAGGGTTCAATAAGCATGAACTTGCACTGCTGCAATGTTGGCTCAGCATCTTAATAACTCCTGAAATACACAAGACAGGACCAATAAGAGAAGCTGTGTGTGAGGTAGATGAAAACTCTCTTCACAATCTCTACAGCTCATCTATAAACCCAAAGCTGTACTAAAGGAAACATTTATTAGACATGTTTTATAGAGGTTTGGTGCTGCTTCAACTTGATGTGCTAGGCGTTGTTGACTCTCCATTGGAGGCCTTACCCTTTCTGAAGAGTGGGTGGGGATGAGCGGAGGAGAAAGAGGGGGAACTGTGGTTGGTATGTAAAATGAATAAAAATATTTAAAAATTAAAAAAAATAATATTAAACAAGCAAACAAAAATATTTTAAAGAGAGCCAGGTGTGGTGGTACATGCCTTTAATTTCATCAGAGATTACTGGATCTCTGTCAGTTTAAGGCCATCCTGGTCTGCACAGTAAGCTCTAGACAAGTCAGAATTACATAAGACTCTATCTCAAGACCTTTCCCCTTACACACACACACACACACACACACACACACACACACACACACACATGTTTTCAAGGGCTCCAGGAATCTATCTTATTGGTAGAGGACTTTCCTAGCACATTTGAAGAGGCCAAAGTTTCAATCACTAGTACTTAAAAAACAAAATACAGAAAAAGGAAAGAAACATTTTAAGATAGTAGGACATAGGAGATATGAAGGGGAAAATGAGAAAAATCAGAGGAGACTTTTACTTTGGGAGTATAACACAGAAGAAGAGAGAAGGAGGAAGGAAGCAAAGAAACAACACTAAATGCATTTGAAAACACTATAGAGAAATATTATTTTGTTTACTTAAAAAATATAGGGATGTATGTGCACATACATACACAGTTTAAAGGAAGTCATACTATTTGGAGTTACACTACAATGTCCCCTACAAGAGCCACAGCCTACCCTACAAAAACCCCAGTGCTAGGTGTTGGACAGCTTCCTTTGAATTGCTGGTCAAGAGAGTCCAGGAGACCCCAAACAGCACTGACATTGCACTTGGTTGCCTTCCAGAACTTGAAGATAAACCCACCGCTGAAGACACCACACACTTCGGACATAGGACTGGGGGAACTGAACTGGCACTGACCTGGAAGCCTCTTCCTTGAGCACTAGGCTCTCAGAGTGTCTAAAAGTGGATGCAAGAGGCATAAGGAGAAAAACAAGCTAGGATATCATCAACTCAGGAAGTTATAAAGAATTAATCTACTACTAAAAATATTTGAAAATATCTTGTAATTTGGGGGTGAAGAAACTGCACATGAACCCAAAATACCTTTAAATAAATATTCCTAAGTGAGCAACGTCAGACTTTCTCAGAAACAGTAGCAATAAAGTAACTAACACATTAAAAAGGCTCCTTGGTCATCAACATTTGTCTGCATACTCCACTGAGAACATACCTGTTCTTTTTCTTTCAAGAGCTGTTCAAAAGCAAGCGCCTTCTCTCTCATCGAATGGCATTCAAACTCTTTTTCTCGCAACATGACGGAAAACTTCATGTTGGTCTCTTGTAGTGCCTGGTATTCTGTTTCCTTCCCCCTGGAAGTTTCCATTATTTTTTCATTTTCCCCCTTCAATTTAGAAATGTCCATTTCTAAAATCAATATCCTCTCCTTCAAATTTGTCACAGCTTGTCTCAGAAGCTCATTTTCATTCACTTTGTTAGTGAAATTTTCATTTGAAGAATGCAATTGGTCACTTTTGGCTTTGATTAAGAGGTCTTTTTCCTTAAGTAAGTTTTGTAAAACCTCTTGTTTCTCCTTCAGCTGCTTCATTTCCAAATCGGTTTGCTTGTGTTCTCTTCTCCCTACCTCTGAGGAGGCAGCCACAGACTCTGACAGTCTCTGGTTGTTTTCCTGGAGTGTTCTGATCGTGGCATCTTTTTCCTGTAGTGACCTTCTCAGGTCATCCAGTTCTTGTTGAAGCAACTGAGAGGACTCACACGGCCCAGCAGACTGGCTTGTCTTCAGAGGCTCTGCTGACTGAGTGGTAAGTGATGAGCCAGAAGAGAGCTGGGGTGACATAATATCAAGTTTTCCTAAAAGAAGGTCCTTGGTGTTACAAAGCTGCCCTATGCTTTGCTGAACTTGTGCCAATTCCTGCCCAAAATTCTTCAATTTGGTTTCATTCTGCTCATAACTGTGAATCAGCCCCGTGTAGTCTACTTGTAATTTAGAATTGTTATCACTATCAACCAAAACTTGGGCCTGAAGTTGGTGGAGCTCTTCCTGAAGCTGGGCTGACTCATGCTGCATATTTTGGACGGTGGTCATCACCTGCTGTTTCCACTCTTCCATTTTCTTCACTTGCTGTTTTAGCTTGTCACGTTCCTGTAAGAGCTCCTCAAACTGGTTACTATTGACTCCTCCAACCTCGTTACCTGTGCCAGAAGTTTGCAACACCGTCAGCAGGGTCTGGCACTTCTGACTCAGTGCATCTATTTCAATGTCTTTTTCTCGAATAATCCGTGATAAATTCTGAATAGTTTCTTTAAACATATCTTGACCACTACTTTCAAATCTAGCAGACATTTTTTTATTCTCATCTTGCAGCTTAATAAGGGCTGCTTCTTTGGCACTAATAATATCTATCATTTTGTGATAGTCTGTTTTCAGCTGGCTATTTTCCCTTGTCTTCTCATTTAAGACAACCATTACTTTCTCTCTTTCCATAGCGTAGGCATGCAGCTGCTGCTGGAGGTATGCAACATCCTGAGAATAGGAGACTGAGGAAATCCTGGCATGAAGCGCTTGTATCTCCAAGTCTTTCTGCTGGATAATCTCAGTGAGCTTGCCAACTTCATCTTTGGACAGCTGATCTATCTGTTTAGTTAAAGACAGATTCTTTTCATTCAGAAGCTTAATCTCCAGCTCCCGATCTTTTATCCCCTTCACTAACCTTTCCATTTCAGCTTTGGATAAATCATGCTTTTCACTTTCATTTTCTAGATTAAGGCTCTGAACTTCTGTTTCTTGAAAAATATCAGAATTCTCTGTTGGAATGTCCCGTCTTTTTTCATGCAATTGGGCTTTTATTTGTTCAACTGTTTTTTGCAAGTTCTTAATTTCCTCATCTTTTTCTAAAAAGAGCTGGGTGTGTGTGATACTCATTTGTTCATGCTGGTATCTTAACTCATCCATTTCTTTCTTCTGCTCCTGTAGAGACTGGAGCAGTTGCATTTTATTCTGGTTTTGATCTTCAATCATCTTCCGGTGCTGTTTAATTTCTTCTTCCAAATTATCCTTGATGGTGTGGAGCTCAGACAGCTCAGACTCTAGCTCTGTGGTGCTGTCAAGGGTTCTACGCTCAAGCACGGGCACAGTCCGACTCTGCTGTTCCCTGAGCCGCTCCAGTTCTTCTTGCAAGTGGTTGTTCTCTTCTTTCATGGATCCAAGACTTCTATCCTTTTCCTCTACCATCTGCCTGAGAGCCTCATTGTTTCTTAAGGCCTGCGCACATTTGTCCAACTCCTCCTGCAGTTCTGAACTTTTTTCTTTAAGTTTCACAATACAATTTTCTTTTTCGTTTATAAGTCGTGTCAATTGTTTCTGCTCTTCTAAACTAGACAATAAAGTTTCCTTCATTTGTTGATGATCAGTATCCATTTGCTCAATACTCTTTTTGAGCCCTGCTATTTCAGAGTCTTTTTGCTGGCTGAGCCGAATTAAGCGCTCATGTTCCATCTGTAAGGCAGAGGTACTCAGGCTGCGTGTGCTGGACAGTTCCTCAATAGTTTGCTTGTATTTGTTTGCTTCCTCCAACAGCCTCTTTTCAGCTCCACACAATTCTGCTTCTAGCTGCGCCTTTTCGCATTTCAGAGTCTCCAGCAAGGCAGTTTTTTCCAGAGAAATTTGGTTGTTGCCAGCAATAGATTCTTCCAACTGATTTCTTACATCCTCACATGCTACAACCAACTTTTCATTTTCTGTTCTGAGATCAAAAGCAACTTGCTTCAAATGTTCATTCAGCTCTTCTATTTCTAAAAGATTCTGCTTTAAGTTTCTAACTTCATTTTCCCTTTCCTTAAGTAAATCATCCTTCAAATTACTGTCAGAGCCTTGGGTTTGAGACCGTGTCAACTCATTCCTGACTGTGGACAGCTCCTCCTCATTCTGCCTGATGTGTTCCCTCAGTTCACGGTTCTCCTTCTGGATGCTGAAATTATTTTTCTCTGATTTACTTAGTTGCTCTACTAAATCTTCTACTTTATCTTCGAGCTTCTGTCTGGTTAACTGTAAATCACTTAGGGCCCGTTCACTGTCAGTCAGCTTTTCTTTCTGCAAGTCTAACTCTTTGGTAATGTTCATTTTATCATCCTCGAGTTGATGGATTTTCTGTTTTTCATCATCTAGATCTTCTTTTAGTTTCTTGATGACACTATCTCCTTCACTTTGCTGTTTTGATAGCTGATCTTTTATCAAAATCACACGCTGAAAGAAAAATTAATTTGCACAGTAACTTTGTGACATTTTCTCATGTCAGTATCTAAAGAAAATTTTGTAAAATTTCATACATCATATAATAATAAAATGAGTATTTCTAATCCTTCTTTAAAAATAACTTTCTAACCCATTATGTCTCACAAAATATTTACAAAAGTTTTTCATTTTAGGCTGGGTGGTGGTGGTGCACGCTTCTAATCCAGCACTTGGGAGGCAGAGGCAGGAAGATCTCAATGAGCTCAAGGCCAGCCTGGTCTACCAGGCGAGTTCCAGGACAGCCAGGACTGTCACACAGAGAAACCTCATCTTGAAAAATCAAAAAAAAACAAACAAACAAACAAAAAAAACCAAAGTTTATCATTTTAGGAGTAAAAATCTAAAATCAGAAAAGGTTAATCACATGTTCTCTTTCTAACACCAAAGCAAGCATCAACAAACAGTAGCCCACAAGCTGCTAACTATCTCTGTACATAGTTACCAAGCAAACTTATGCTTGCTTGTTCACATATCATTCAGTGAGATGAGTATGTTCCAAAATATGTTCTACAAATTTAAAACATACTTTACTAACTAGTACTTTAGAGACAAAGTCGCATCTCTGATTATATCAAAAACAAACTAAAATATGAAACCACCAAAGTATACCCAGATGACTGGATGTAGTGTGCTCCTCATGCCTCATCATATTTAATGCAGTTTTACCTTAGTAGCCTCTTGGTTCTGCTTGTCCAGTTCTTCCAACTCAGCCGTGAGTATTTCATTTTCATGAATACTCTGATTCAGTTCTTGTTCCTTCACCTCCAAGTTAAGTTTCAAATCACGAACTTGAGAAAACAAATCTATGTCCCTTGTAGCTGTACTTTTAATGGCTTCATATTCATTGTTCAGTTTGGAAAGTGATAGCTGAAGTTCTTCCTTAAATGACAAGAAGACAGGGAAAGCAGGACAAGCCATCCATCATTCAAGAAGAGACATCAAAAGGTGAACCTTACAGGCATGAATAACCTATAATAACAGGGGTCTCTATTTTAAATCCTTTGCATCGGAACAAGTCACAGCCTTCAGTCACACACAGTTTACATAGAGCTCCAAGCAGAGCTTTTCTACAGCTCTGCGCTCACCTTCTAGCCCTACCTTTCTGCAGAGGACCATTCCTAGGGCAGAGAGCCTTTTCTATTCTATTCCCATAAATACCAACCTTATCCTTATACCTACCAAACACACGCTTAATAAAAGCCCCCAACCTCATCTCTTCCATTCACTCCCTAACACCCAAAGTAAATAAAAATGAAGAAAATTGGTACTCATTCAGACTGTAAGCTCTAATTAGAAAATAAAAAGTCCATTTTTTTCATTAAAGGAACTTACTTATTATATGATTCGATTAGTATACAAAACCTTCTCTTAATTGAAGAATGAACCTGTTTCCTTTACCTTCTGAGCAAGACCACCAGGCTCACTTCTCAAAAACCCAACATTACTAAACACAGACCTACACATGTTTTTAATAATCTAATATGTAATAACATTTTCTTAAAAAACCTAGGAAGTTAAATAGTCCTCTATGATTCAACATCATTTTCTCATGATTATGTTTGTTATAAGGTACATAAAGTCTTCTTCCCCAAGCTTTTTAAAACTCAATTTTTCTGAGATCAACTTTGAAATAAATAATATCAATTTCCTTTAAAGAACCTAATAGTTCCATATAAAAGAGGCCTATAAAACTGTATGAGAGTATCGCCACCATCTCTCTTTCTCATTTCCTTTCAATTCAAACACTTATTCTGAACTGTCCCAGAAAGATGGAGCCAGGTGTAGGGGTTTATGACTGTTGTCCCAGCACTTGTGGGGCTGAAGCAAGAGGACTGCTATAATTTTGAGGCCAGCCCGAGGCTATATAATGAATAACAGGCCAGGTCAGTCTAGGATACAGAGTGAGACCCTATCTCAAAAAAACAATAACAAAAAAAAAAAAAAAAAGTAGGTGAAAGGTGAACAGACAGCTTAGTAGTTAAGAACCCTTACTCTCATAAAAGACTCAAGTTTGGTTCCCAATGTGAGGCTCACAACAGCCTGTAACTGTAGTTCCAAGGAATCTGATAATCTCTTTTGGCCTCGACAGACACCAGGCATACATGTGGTCCATATACTTCATGCAGGAAAAAGACTCGTATACATAAAATAAAAATAAATAAATTGTAAAAAAGGAAGAAAGAAGAAAAAGAAAAGAAAGCAAGCATTATTTCCTTAAGTCTTTCTAAAGTTATCTGACCATTTAGGAGAACTGCAGATAACCTTTTTCGGGCTGATCTGAGGAGTACATCTGGCATTAAGTGGGAAACAAATACAATTCAGCGAAGAGTTACAGAGACTCCTAACGGTGGCCAGAAAATTGAAAATATAAGAAAAGCTGGGAGGTCCTACAGGGTTTGGGAAGAGAGGCCTACAACTAAAAAGCGTAGTTAGGTCAGTTAGATAAAGAGGAGGATTCCGTGGGAGCAGAACCAGGAGCAGCACACACATGGCAATAAGAACAGTGATGTGAGTCACTACCAGTACTCTGTGGAAAACAGCAGCAACCATCTCATGTCCAGGGCTGTACACTACAACCTAGAACTCAAAACCATCATGCCTCTCTGACAACACTGCCTATATTCTGATGTAGAAAGAAGCTGAAATGAAAATCTTAAGGGACATAGAGTAGCATGTTGACACTGCTATTTCTTAAGGATATATATGCAGAGACAGACATGTATTGACATACCCAGGAACAGTGGTATTCTAGAAATATGAAACACAGACTGTCTTTGGGTAGGAGGCCACGTAACAGAGGCATGAAGTTTTTCAGTATGTATTTACAAGGCAAACATAATGCTCCTTCCTATATTAAATAGTGTATCATAGCACTCTATGCCATCTTTGCTACTAACGCATAAAAAAATAAGGTTCTAATAGCAAAGCTATCCATCTTCACTGTTCAACAATAAGAAATTTATACCTACCACCACGGGGACTGTGGGGGACATCAGCCAGACATTTCCCCTACCTGTAGGTGCTGCTGTCAGGGGCCCATCAGAATCACATCTCTTCTGCTCAGACCTAAATGCCTACTGGTTTGTTTGCACATACTATACTCTGACCAGCCTCTCACACTCTGAACCTTGCCCAGCTACTCCAAGCTGGCTGGGCAAGCTACCAATGAGCTCAGACTTACTGCGAGGTCTCTATCGTTAAGCATTCCACTGATATGAACTAATCCTTAACCATGACCTATGACACACACCATTTTAATTCTACCCCATTTTAACAGCACCTACCTTTTCTTGACTCAATAATGACTTCTCTCTTTCTAAAATTTGGACACATGTTTGAAGTTTCTGATTGTCTTCAGCAAGACTGTTATCCTATAAAAATGTTAAAGTAGTATTTTCAGATAACACAGAATTTTCGGTTTACAAGAAAGCAGTCTAGCTACATATTTGTATAGTTATACTCAGAATATTTTTAGTAACATATAAAGGTTAAAATAATCCAATGTTGGACAGTTTAGAATCATTCACTCATTTTAGACATTCTTATAGAGTATTTATTATATTTAAAGGATATAAAAGTGTCTTCAAAAAGTAACTTGTAATTAATACACAGGAGCCGGCTAAACGGCTCAGCATGTAAAGGCACGTGCTACGCAAACCTGGCCATCTTAATTTGGAACCAGGAACCCACGTAAAGTTGGAAGGAAAGAACCGACTCCATAAAATTATTCTCTGACCTCCATACATATGGGTACACACACACACACAACCACATATACAAGAACACAGACATTAAAATAAAAAAAAAACTTTGGCCAGGTGGTGGTGGTGCACACCTTTAATCCCAGCACTCAGGAGGTAGAGGCAGGTGGATCTCTGTGAGTTCAAAGACAGCCTAGTCTATAGAGCAAGTTCCAAAACAGGCTCCAAAGCTACAAAGAAACTCTATCTCAAAAAAACTTTGATTTTTTTCTTTTTTTTTTTTTTAGGAAAAATCAAAATGCATTCCTTACTTTGATATAGGATCAGTTCCTATCTATACTGTCAAGTCACCAATTACACACCCAACATATCAATTTATAATGCAAAAAACTTTGTTAGTGATCATTAAGCACAGATTACTAAAATTCCTGGGGAAAATTTACATGAATTTATGAGAAAACAAAGATAAGCAAAAACAATAAATCAAAACTCTCTTAGGGAGGCAGAGGCAGGCGGATCTCTGGGAGTTTGAGGCCAGCCTGATCTACAAGAGCTAGTTCCGGGACAGGCACCAAAGCTACAGAGAAACCCAGTCTCGAAAAACCAAAAAAAAAAAAAAAAAAAAAAAAAAAAAAAAAAAAAAAAAAAAAACCTCTCTTAGTAAAATAATGCCCAAAACTTTCTCCCATAACAAGAAGTTACCTGGTTTAAACTACTTAGTCTCATTATTTCATTTTCAGCATCTGTAAAAACAATAAATGAACCTGACATTACTTAAAATATTTTAATAATTGCCTCTCACATTAAACTCAGAGGTGCAGTCCATTAAAACAAAGTATATTTATCACTAGCAAGTAGGTTGACAGTTTGAAATAAAAAAAAACATTTCTGCCATTTTTCATTTCATAACTATATGAAGTAAAAGCTTAAAACCATGTTAAAATCCAATGTTTGGAAAAGTGTAAGAATTATCACTGTAAGTTACTGTTCTTATAAAAATAGTAATGATGTGTTTCAAAATATAATCCATTAGTTTGAATAGCTAAAAACATATCAAGTCTAAGACTGTTATTTAAAAGAAAAACTTGAAAACCAATAAATAAAAATTTACACTGCAACAGTATAATTATCTCTCACATATCTAAAGTGACTTAGAAATGAATGTACTACATACAGATCCATAGAGAAAAAGGTTCTGGAAAAGGAATCCAGAGACAGAATATCATGAGATCAACTATAAAGCACTTCATTTAATGCTCATTTCAGGACAATCGAGCATTTACGACAAAGACAGTGTTAGACAGACAGAAAAATGCAACTCTTGCTCTTTATGAGCTTACAATTCAGAATAGAATTGTGATAGAAACAAACAATGATTACAGTACAGTGTGACATAGCAAGTACAGCACTGTGAGGGCAAAAGTGGCCAATATCTAGTCCAAACCAGGTGGGAACAAAGGGCCCAGGAAGTGGCAGCGCAGTTCTCCTTCTCCTCAGGGAGGGGGGGGTGAGACCTCACTGAGTCAATGTGCTAACAGTGGCCCAAAAAAAAAAAAAAACCAGGAACACGCTGTCCGGACAATACAGTAAATATAATGGAGAGAGAACTAGAGACTACTAGAGATTACTGAAGAAAGCACAGAGCCCACTATGACTAAAACTTACAAAGCTGGGCAATGAGAATAAACTGAGAAAGCAGATAGGGACCAAATGAAGAGATATGACATCCAACTAAGTAAGTTCGGATTTCATCTTCCAGGCCCTACTAGAAAGTAGGGGCCTAACTGGCTTTGCACTTCTGAATATTTATTCCCGCTTCAGAACTGAAGGGAAAAAAGATGGACTGAAGAATAATGGAAAGCAGAGAATAAAAAGGCAACACTCTCTAACACGCACTTTGGACCAGATGCTATTAAAAATGAAAGCCTGCAGATAGCAACTCACGTAGCACACTGGACTACTTCAGACCTAAAAGGAAGATAATACTCTTACCCAATCGTCTTTTTTAAAGCTTGATTTACATGTGTGAGCTCATCTGTGTGGTGGCTCACAAGCCAAAAGAGGGTGTTGTTTCCTCTTCTGTCTCTCTCCATCTATCTAGTAGTCCTTTGAAGCAGGGTCTCTTCTTTCACCTGGGACTCATGTTTTCTAGGCCAGCCTAGTACAGCAATTCTATTTCTGCCCCCTCAGAGCTGAAGTGACAGGTACATACAGATGCTCAGCTTGACACATGGATGGTGTCAAGACTAGTCTTCATGAATGTGCAGCAAGCACTCTGAACAACTGAGCCCTCTCCAGACCCAACTCTCTTGTTCTTTAACCATTTTTCTACTTACTCTATTAAGAGCTATGTAACAGCAATTATGACTGATTGAGGTCAGTCCATGGCTATAGAAATGGGAAAAGTGGGAAGGACTACAGTAATGGCTCCATTGTTAGACAAACTTAAGTGTCTCCCTCAATATGATACTTTTTTGTTTGTTTGTTTTTGTTTTTGTTTTTCGAGACAGGGTTTCTCTGTGGTTTTGGAGCCTGTCCTGGAACTAGCTCTTGTAGACCAGGCTGGTCTCGAACTCACAGAGATCTGCCTGCCTTGCCTCCCAAGTGCTGGGATTAAAGGCGTGCGCCACCACTGCCCGGCCTCAATATGATACTCTTATTTTATAAACAAGTACAGCTAAAAAAAAAACAAGTACAGCTACTTGGGGGTGCAGATCCCCACTGAACTGCCTTCCTTTAGGCTAAGTGGCAGCTCCTGGTGCTTATGCACCCAAGAAACCCTGATTTTTCAGATGCAATCCTGAAATATCACTTATTCAGAAAAAAAAATTTAATGAAGAAAATAAAGGAAATAAAAACTACAAGCCTTGGTCGAGTTTGAGTTCTAGAATTCTGTTTCCCAAAGGTTGGGGAAGCAATATGAGGAAGGGAGAGAAGAGATGATCTTACTCTGAATTTAATTTTAGGTTGAAAATCCATGTTATATGACCGTTCTGGACAGGAGATCATGATAGAGTGGCAGGGAGGAGAGAGAGATGGGTGTACCCAAGCACACAAGAGCTGAACATTTTCAGAGCAGGGATAAATGAGTTCATATAGAGTCTATACTATATAAAGAAGACAAATGCAAAATAAAATGATTATTTCCTGCTGAAGAGTTCCCTCCCACTATTTTCCTCCTATCTATGAATACCGATGTTTTACCTATTTCCTCAATACTAATATTTTATACTAGTATTTAAAATTCAAAGTATCAGCTGGAGCATGGAAAATAACAGACTATTTATCCATGGCTATTATCACTCAAACCTTTGCTTCTATATAGATCACTTCAAAGGGTAACAATGGAATGCTACATTCCCTAACTGGAGAATCTGGGCTCTTATTAGTTACAGACAATGATCTGTTCTGTCTACATTAAAGAAACAGACCAATACCTATGAATAACAACTCCAATGCCCATAAACATTTCTCAGAAATCTATCTGGCTTCCAAAACCACTTAGTTCTACATAAATACCTAAGAGAATAAGGAAGGGAGGCTAAGAGACAACCTGCTAAGCCTTAACCCTTATTAGCAGACAATTCCTGTTTGGTACTCAATTCTAACCCCACAATTCTACTCAAATGACAAAGTCATTTACATAGAATATGCAATGTTCTATGCAATGTTTAAAGTGCATGTTTTTAAAAAGACCTAGTGTGCCAAGAAACACCAATGTAAGTTCCAAACATATACCAGTCAAAGCTTGCTGCAATCTCAAGACCTCTGCAACTGAGGAACTCTGTGGGAGAGTCCGCTCCTCCTCTGTAACAATGTCCCTCTGCCCCAGAGCAAGAGGCTGCAATTTGCTGACTTCCAGCTTCAGGCGCTCACACTGCTCAGTCATCTGCCGCTTTTCCACTTCCAGTCGTTCCTGTTCTCTCTTCCAGACTTCTTGGTCATGCTCTGCAGAAGATAATCTTTCATATATCTCTTTTATTTTATCCTCAAGTTCTTCAATTTTTTTTGTAGATTCTACTTTTTCCATCTGTAGACTATGAATGGTGTTTTGCATATCATACATTTTAGAGTGATCAGTTACTGTAACTCCTGAGCCACCTAAAACATTAAACAAACAAAACAAGAGGAAAAAAATGTCAAGTTCCAAAAAGTAAATTGCTTGCTATATAGAATATAGAGACTTAAGAGACTTTAGAACTTGGGACAACTTAAAAAGTCAAATTACTAGCTTATAATTTTAAATAAATAAAAAGTCAAATACTTCATTAGAACCAACTACTAAAAAGTCTATATATTTAAGTTTGAAACAAAATAATTTTTTTTGCTGGAGTGTCATCAGTAAACAGTGTAAAGCAACCCATTACATAAGTGCAGAAGGCCTTTCCATATCTATAGACCAAGGGAGTATCACCACAGACTTAGCAATGAGCAGAATGAGTCACTTCTTAGTCCATGGAACTTGGTCTGAGTTTACAACAGTATTCTGATATTCTGATCTGTGAATCACCTAAGACTTGCTATTTAACAATGCCGTCTAGTCTGTGAAGTCAGTAAACTCATAACCTTGCTGTAATAGCTTTTCCAGTTCTTCAATTCGTTCCTCATAGTCACTTAGCTCCTCTCGATGCCGATGAGCTATCTCTGTCAGTTTCTGTTGATGCACATTCTGCAATGCTGAAATTTCTTGCTGATGGTCATCAATTTCTTGACTTCGATTCTGTTTAAGTTCCTTTAAACAAAAAAAAAAAAATTTAACCACTTTTATGATCAATAAATAATCAAGTACAAAGTGATTCATCTCACTGCTGTTTAAAAGTCTGTGTTATTGAAATTAATTATTTGAACATATTTAAGCTGAAAAGCATTCAACCACAGTCCCCAAATTAGGGCAACTCAGACAGATCCATGACTTCTTAAGGTTTTAAAAAGTTGTCTTTTTAACGGAGAAACATCAAGAACACAATGAAACAAAAAATAGGTAAGATATTTTTTTCCCTTATTCCAGTGGCAGAGAACACCTTCTTTTGATAATAACATAGTTTCTCAATACTAGACTTAAGAACCTGGCTTTATCCCAGCACTCGGGAGGCAGAGGCAGGCGGATCTCTGTGAGTTCAAGACCAGCCTGGTCTACAAGAGCTAGTTCCAGGACAGGCTCCAAAACCACAGAGAAACCCTGTCTCGAAAAACCAAAAAAAAAAAAAAAAAAAAAAGAACCTGGCTTTGTTTTGTTGTTGCTGTTGAGTCGGGTCTTTCTTGTTATGCAGCCCTGCTTGGTCAGAAACTCAATCTACAGCTCAGGCTCGACTTGAGCATGTGATAATCCTGCCACAGCCTCCCTAGCAGTGGGATTACAGATGCATACAGCCACATCCAGCTCTCTGACTAATCTTGGATGGTGAAAGCAGTGAGGTCACTGCAAACCTCTGATGACGAGCACAGCTAGTCACGTTCCCATTCTAAGGAATGCAGTCCATGCTGCCAGCACAGCCTAAGTTTAGGGTGCTGGATGTATCATTTAGTTATGTCATCTAATCTATGAGACTAACGTTGCTCTAACACATCTGAGTTCTTTGGTCCATACAGGATTTCCCTTCTGCTGCTGTTCTCTTGCTCAATCATGCTTTGTCAGTCTTGAACTCCCAAACTGCCAAGAGCAGTGCCTCCACCCAAGCTAACAGACTTCTCCAGGTCCTGATCTGGAGAACCACCATGAGAGCTGCATCTTCAAGTCTGCCTAGCATGTTCTGAGAGGGTCACAGAGCTGCTCCTACTCCTGTCCCTCCTAACAAAGATGACTTTGGGTCCAGTTAGTAAACCTTTTGCTTTACCAAGTCAAAAAGGTTCACCAAGGATCCTAAAAGTAAGTAGCTGCTACTTCCTGACAAGAAAATAATTCTGGAATCCTACAGATCCATGTACCAGCACTGATCTTTACATTGACATCTCTGAACAACCCTGAAAGATGGCTGTTCTGACTGATGAACAGACAATGGGGAAGGTTATGTAGCATGCTCAAGCAGCACAGTTGATAGTGGGTGCAGCTAGAACTCTGGTTCTGGGACCGACCTACACTTGCAATGTAATACTAAGCCAAGACTAAAGGTTCTGTCCCTGACTACAATTAAAAACAATTCACTGCCATGATGAATAGATGTAACCAAAACTTTTCTCACAAAGGAAAAACTGATAAAAGCCAACAAAATTCTATCACTGATGTTAAATAATTATTTACAGTGAATATTAGCATTTTAGCCAATATTCTTTAAGCTCAAACCCTTAAAATGTCATCAACCTAGGAATAGGAGGAACAGAAAAACACAGATTTAGATTACTGAAAAAACATTTAAAACCAAATGTTCTTGGGCATATTTTATTGTAAAGAACAAAACAGTTGAGTATCATAAGAGGTCTACTAATTTGGCTTATATCTTTAATATACAGATGTTAAATGAATAGAAGACATTGGCAATTGCAGTTTGATTTACCTTAATAATGTTTTGCAGCTTGCAGATTTCGATCTGATCAGAGCTTTGTGTTCCCTGCACCTTAGTTTAGAAAGAAAGAATTACAAAACAATTACACTGATTTTTTTTCTATAAAACGAAAAGTCACAGCCGGGTGGTGGTGGCGCACACCTTTAATCCCAGCACTCGGGAGGCAGAGGCAGGCGAATCTCTGTGAGTTCGAGGCCAGCCTGGTCTACAAGAGCTAGTTCCAGGACAGGCACCAAAAACTACAGAGAAACCCTGTCTCGAAAATCCAAAAAAAAAAAAAAAAAAGTCACAAACTAACTTTATTAAAAAGTTATTGTTTTGTAAAACAAGAGCATTTCCCAGACATATTCTGATAAAGAATGCCATATACTTTACAAAGTCTTTAGTCTATTAGTACATAGTAAATAAAAGACATCATAGTCAAGAACTTTTCAGCTAGTTAAGATAATAGTTTTACAAAATAAAGCTACTATAGAAAAAAGAATATTTTATTAGCTAGCCAAAATATGAGTATGAGGATAACTGAATAGCTTCCTAAGATAATCAAAAGTTACCCAATATCAATGCCAGTACAAGTTTTATTAAAATGATTTTATGCCTGGCATAGTGGTGCATGCCTTTAACCCCAAAACTTGGGAGGCAGGTGGATTTTTGTGAGTTCAATGCCAACCTCGTCTACATAGTGAATTCCAGAATAGTGAGAGCTACGTATTATTTGAAAAACAAAACAAAACAAAAAAAAAACAATAAATAAATAAATAAATATGATTTTATACAGGACTGTGGATGTAGTTTCGTTAGTAGAGTGATTTAGGAGTCCCTGATATAAAAACTATAATGCCAGCCCTTAGAGCCAGGAGGATCAGAAGTTCAAGTTCATCCTTGACTACACAGACGTTTAAGACCAGCCTAATTGATATAAGATTCTGTCTCAAATAAACTAAAGACAAAATGACTTTACCCATAAGGTCTCTATCTTAATACAGAATAATTTTTGTTTGACCAAAAAACTTTAGATTCCTTTCAATGTTATATACTGTCAGAGCTAGAGAGATGGCTTAATGGTTAAGAACACATGCTGTTCTTCCAGGATTTGCACCCAATTCCCAGTATCCATGTCAGACAGCCCAGAACTGCCTGTAAACTTGACCTCCAGGAGATATGACGCCTCTGGCCTTCACAAGTATCTGCACTCACATGCACATGTCTATGCACATGGACACACACAGACACACACACAATTAAATTTTTAAATTTCATACATTGTTCATAATCTTTAAATTTTTTAATTGATATCTAGTAATTCTGCATACTTATGAGATATACTGTGGTGTTTCAATTTATGTACATACTATGCTGTAGCACCAATAATAAAAACCCAGAGACAGATATTGGGGTTCAACCTGAAGATCAGAAAAGCAAAGCAGCCAACCACTAAAGAGGTCTTACCTCTATGAAATCTTCAGACTAAAAGAGAGCGAGTTCCTGTCTCATCCGCCCTATATTCCTCTCTAGTGCTGGGATTAAAGGCGTGCACTACCATTGCCTAGCCTCTATGGCTGACTAGTGTGGTTGTTTTGCATCCTGATCTTCAGGCAAGCTTTATGTGTTAAAATGTAAATGAAATATCACTACACCATACAATATTCAAAACAGAGTGGTTAGAATCATCATCTCAAATGTTTATTGTAATGACAGTATCCAAAATCCTCTCTTCTAGTTATTTTGAAATATATATTATTACTTTTATCCATAGTCACCCTAATATACAAAGAACTTCAGAACTAATTTCTGTCATGTATAGGTATTTTTGTTTTGATCAACATCTATCCATTACCTCTCTCCACTACCGAACCAAACCTCTAGTATCCACTCATTTATCATTATTAACATTTATTATATGACATGTTATTGAACCAAACCTGCTATAGAATTGAAAATATATATATAATGGTAAGACTTCAAAGCTCCAGTCAAGATATCTATCTGGGCCGGTGCACGCCTTTAATCCCAGCACTTGGGAGGCAGAAGCAAGCGGATCTCTGTGAGTTCGAGGTCAGACAAATTCTACAAAGTGAATTCCAGCCGGGCGGTGGTGGCACGCCTTTAATCCCAGCACTTGGGAGGCAGAGGCAGGCGGATCTCTGTGAGTTCGAGACCAGCCTGGTCTACAGAGCTAGTTCCAGGACAGGCTCCAAAACCACAGAGAAACCCTGTCTCGAAAAACCAAAAAAAAAAAAAAAAAAAAAAAGTGAATTTCAGAGCTAAAAAGTGAAACTCTGTCTCAAAAAACTAAGAAAAAAATGTCTATCTGAGCAAGTGCAGTTGTGTACACCAACAACCTCACTAGGCAAAGAGGCTATGAAAGGAAAATGACAAGTTCATGCCAGTTTGGGCAACATAAGACATTCAGGGGGGACACAGGAAGTGAGAAGATTTAGGGAGCCTTAAGAGTTTTCACCTTTAAGATTCCCTTTCAGGGTTCAACTAAAGACACCATGGATAGCTACAAGGAGGTTAGAAATCTGACGGTAAAGATCTGAGAGGTAAGAAATCTACTCACGATGGGAATTGTCTGTACAAGTTTCTTTATTCTCTCTCTTCTCTTTTTTCTCATTTCTACTAATTCTCCCTTGCTCTCTCTTGCTCTTTCTTCTACATCGTTCTACACTGTTCCTCATTCCCAGCCATATATACTCTTGAAATGAGTAATTCCCCAGCCCTAACAGATAGCAGGGCTGGAATTATTTTGTCCCACAGCAAATCATGTAAGAGTTTTCACACACTCACACCACACACACACACAGATCCACGGAGTGGCTAGTTCATATCTGGTGTACTCTTTACTGGAGAAAGTTAATTAAGAATGGGAATTAAATCATCAGAAAATTCTAGAGGGGAAGGTTAGTGTGCTATGCTATAAGTTAGGTGGTAGATAAAAGGTTACAAGGTTTATTTTCAGTAAAATTATGAATAGGGCACGGATTGTTTAAATCAGCGCACCACTTCTTTTCTCCCCAGTATGCACAGAGGTTTCATGGTAACTAGGCAACCTAGGGGAAGCTGATGGCTCTTGATCAGATAGCATATGCACCAGATGCTGCAGTGAGACTTATTGCTCTAGGCGGTAGAAATGAAGAAGGAATCCAGGCCTCTAAATTGTTAGTTCCGGCCTTTGCTACTATCAGCCGAATGCTGCATAGAAAACAAATATACCTTTTCTACTTTTGTAGTCAAGAATTTCCGGTTCCAGATGCTCTGCCTAAGCATTTTATATCAATTCATAGTTTTCACAAATTCACCCAAATTTTACCAACCTGAGCAATATGTTTCCAGTGTCCCAGTTCAGATTCAAGTCGTGAAACTTCATTTGATAATCTATTTATTTCTTGTTGTGATGAAATCATATCACCAAAGTCCATGTCATCTTCACGGAAAGCTGGCACATGAGGACTGACGCCGTAACTGAATGAAGGCGATGCAGCGGCTGCTGGTACCCCGCCAGATCCTGAATGTACAGACTGGGCAGCAGACTGCAGTCTGCGCAATTCATCCTGTAGTGCGATCTGTCTTGCTTTAAGGTGACTGACTTCTTCCTATGTATTTACAATCCATGTTTTAGAGAACTTATATTTATTTAACACTGCTTATTGGCCTTTTTATAGATTCATGTGTGGAAAGGCATGAAGATCCAATAATAGCAATTAAGTGAATCCAGATATTCCACCATACCCTAACCACAAGACTGTTATTTGAAATCTTGAAATTTGAAAGACAAACATAATTCCTATAAAGTTAGGATAATGTTCAAATAGTATGAAGATTAGAATTTTACTCATATGTTAACTAAAGTAATGAATTTCTTTTTTTTTTTTTTTTGGTTTTTCGAGACAGGGTTTCTCTGTGGCTTTGGAGCCTGTCCTGGAACTAGCTCTGTAGACCAGGCTGGTCTCGAACTCACAGAGATCCGCCTGCCTCTGCCTCCCGAGTGCTGGGATTAAAGGCGTGCGCCACCATCGCCCGGCTAAAGTAATGAATTTCTAAGTGGAACATTAAGTTTCCTATCATCGAAATATAGGTAATTTCTCAGAGCTCTGTTTATCATTATTAGACATGACGTAAAACAAAAGCTGTGCAATTTATACATTCAAAAGTTTTCTTAGGGGAGCTAGAGAGATGGCTCAGTGGTTAAGAGTATTGCCTGCTCTTCCAAAGATCCTGAGTTCAATTCACAGCAACCACATGGTGGCTCACAACCATCTATAATGAGGTATGGCGCCCTCTTCTGGCCTGCAGGCATACATGCAGACAGAATATTGTATACATAATAAATAAATAAACAAACAAAAGTTTTCTTAGAACTCTCCTGCCTTAGGTAATTTAGGTAATCCAGAGAATGGCTCGATTTAAGCCCAAAAGGTCCATGACTGTTCTGCAACACAGGACTGAAAAACTGCCTTGATTTATTAACCCAATCTTTCTAGATAAGATAACACAGTCAGACTACGATGATCAACCCATGAGTCTTAGAAAAAAATTCAAAATCCCAGAGATGATTGTGGTAGAAAAGAATAGTTAACAAACTAAAGAGTATCCAAATGATCTGGATAATAAAATAAGAAGTGATTCAACTTAATGTAAGCGTTCACTGGATTCTACATATGTAATAAACAAAAAAATTTACAACAGAAATCAGGGTAACATTGGTTAAATTATATAATACCTACATATTATCAATTATTAAGACTTCAAAGAAAAAATAAAATAATGCTAAAGCAATCATTTTAGTCAAACTAAACGAAAATAGAAATATTTGTAAAAAAAATTAAATTGAAAAACATTTAATATATTTTTATGTGGAAAATCAAGTACATGCCAATACAAAATATATTAACATGTACAGTCAAAATGTATTTTTACAAAATATCACTAGCAAAAATCATACTAACTTTAAAGTCAACTTAAAAAATATATCTAGCATATGCAGGGTCCTGGGTTCACTTCTAAGCATTGCAAAAGAATTTAAATAAACGATTTTAAAAACCTAAGAAAACATACATTAAATTCTATTTCATAAATATCAGAAATTATAAGCAACAAATCATTATATAAAAGACTCAGAAGCTAGAATTTACTCTTCCTGAAAGTAAGCTTATGAAATAAAATAGGAATTTCCCCAATTTTATTAAATTTGGTATTTTTAATACTTTCATGACTATAAGACAGCCATGAAGTAAGAATGAAGGAATGAGGATGAGCTCTTGCCTCTTTCTGCTGCAGTTGAGTGCGGTAACTTGCAGACTGCTGCTTTATCTGCAGTTCTGATGCTTCGTGCTTTTCCTCTAGGTCAGTGTAAAGCTTTTTAAGTCTTTCATTCTAGAAGCAAAGAGAAGAAAGATTTCAAGTCAAGCATGTTAACAATCATTACATGCATGCATCATAAAAAAATTACACAAAAATAACATAAAATATCAAAGATCTTAGACTGAATTCTGGCCTTTAATATACACCTTTAAATTAAAATCCTAATTTTAGCCCTATTTTATCTTCAACAAACTCAAAAGTTGGTAAAGTCCCCAAAATATTTATCAGTTTTAAAGAAACAGGGAGAAGCAGAGGTAAGGCTAGGGAGATGACCAGTTGGTGAAGAAAGTGATTGCTATGGCAACTCAGCATCATCTGGTCCGGAGCACATGGTGCTGTTGTACAGTACCCAAATTTGGTTCCCAGTGAGAAGAACATTAAACATTAGGGTCTTTTTTTCTTTCCACCAAACACTGTAAAACTTATGTTTATGACAAGGAATTCAAAGACTTTTATGCAGATGTTTTAACCCCATACACAACCAGTAAAACCTTGCTTTACACAAAGGCCCTGCTGTGAGTTAAGTGGCTTTCTTTCATTTCCTTTGAGACCAATCTTCAAAGACTGTGAGGTCAGACCCCAGGCGATAGAGAAGAGACCCAGTCACCAGCTATTAGAATAAAAACCAAGTTCACGTCCTATCCAGATGTGCTCACTCTTCTGAGCACACCCTCTTGATCAAGAATAAAGCTGTGCTTCTTCAGGTCACTTCAGTTGAGGACAGTCTCGGTGTGCAGGCTTTTCAAGCCAGCACTTGTGAGGAAAAAGGCAGGTGGATCTCTGCAAGTCTGGGACCAGTCTGGTCTACATAGTGCATTCCAGGACAGTGAGGACTACATGGAAAGACATTGTCTCAAGATAAAAAAGGGCACTTTAATTGTAGTGGTCTCTTTGTGATCCTGAACGTAAGTTCTAACACCAGTACCCATATCAGGCAGCTCACAACCAACCACCTTGTAACCCTAGCTCCAGGAGAGGCTAACAGCACTGGCTTTCTCAGACACTGGCACGAACACGCACATACATGCATAAATTAAAAATAATGTTTCTTAAAATAAGTGGGGGCTGAGGAGATGGCTCTTCCAGAAGATCCAGCTTCAATTCCCAGCATCCATATGGAGACTCACAACTATAACTACAGCTTGAGGGAGATATAGTGCCCTCTTCTGGCCTCCAAGGGCACTGCACACATGTGGTGCACAGACATTCAGAAATCTACATACACATAAAATAAACAATAATTTGAATATTACATGACTGGGTGCAATACATGTCTTTAATCCCAGCACTCAAGAACAATGGCAAGCAGATCTCTGTGAGCTGGAGACCAGCCTGATCTACAGTCCCTGGCTAGTCAGGGCTCAATAAGACACTATCTCAAACTAAGTCCTTGTCATGGCATGGTGGTGAGGGTGGTGGTAATGTGATCCCAGCAAGGGGAAGGCAGAACAGGAGCTTGCTGTCCAGACAGCCAAGCCTAACCTATAAACCTCAGGTTCCAGTGAGAGACAGTGTCTCAAAAACAAGAGGCCTGGGGTTGGAGAGATGGCAGTTAATAGCACTGACTGTTCTTCCAGAGGATCTGGGTTCAATTCCCAACAACATCACAACTGTTTCTAACACTAATTCCAGAGGATCTAACACCTTCTTCTGGCCTTCCTGGGCACTGCATACAAATGGTGCTCAGTCACACATACATATTAAATGCCCATATACACTTTGGGGAAAAAAAACAAAGATACAAAGTAGATGGCTCCTCAAGAATCACATCCAAAGTTGGCGGCTGGCCTCCACATGCACACAAATGTTCAGAAAAGAAAAGAGAAAAAGGAAGGAAGAAGTAACACCAAAAGTCTACATAGAAGGCAGCTGAACTCTATAATCAATAATTACAAGATAATTAGGTTCCTGCTTATACATGAGTTAGTAAGCAGTCAGATGAATCCAAAGAACATTGCCTATTTTGTGTTTGTTTTGAGACAAGGTTTTATTGTCTCATCCTGACTGGCCTGAATCCCAGCCTAAATCTTCTGCTTTAACGTTCTGAGTACAGTTGGGATCACAGGCATGTACCATCAATCACACCCAGCTCTCCATGCTTTCAAAGCCATAAAATGGGAGGCTGGAAATGGCTCAGCATTTAAGAGCATTGGTGGTTCTTCCTTTCAGATGATCCAGGTTTGATTCCCAGCACCAACATGGAAGTTCAGAACCATCTATAACTCCAGTCCAGGGATCTGATACCACCTTCTTTACTCCACAGGCACTGTACCCATGTGGTACACAGACATGTGTAAGCAAAATACACACACACACATGAAAATTGGAGCATGCTATTATATTAAAATGTCTGGTAAAGTCAGAAATGTTGGTGCAAACCTTTAATTCGAACACTGGAAGGCAGAGACAGGCATATATCTCTGTGAGTTCAAGGCCCATCTAATCTATAGCAAGTCTGAGAATAGCCAAGGATACAAAGAAAGACCCTGTCTGAAAGAAAGAAAGAAAGAAAGAAAGAAAGAAAGAAAGAAAGAAACCAAAAAACTAAAAAACAAAAACAAAAAAGTTCTTCACTGTCATTTTATTCACACTTCTGAAAAATGATAACATAAAAAAGGTTAGAAGAGTCTACTAGACACAAATAATGAATGCAATAACTATTTCCTTGGCAAAAAGAGGGAAAGGTAGCTAAGGTGAATTCATACGGTTTGCAATTAAAGACTCCTAACTAGAACTTGAAATAGGTTAGACAGTGACACAGCAAGACCCTGTCTCCAAAAACCAAAAAGAAAACGAACAAGCAACAACAAACAGAACAAAGCTAGGGAGGTGGGTCAGTGGGTACAATGCTTGCTGCCTAAGTGTGAGGACCAGAGCTTAGAACACCAGGACATGCATGTAAAGCCAGACAAATCTATAATCCCACTATTCTTACTTTTAGTTATAAGATGGATTCAGGAAAATCCGTGGAAGCCTGTGGCCAGGTAGCCTGGCATATGAAGCAGCAAACCACAAGAGACCCTGTCTCGAGGTGAAAGGCAAGGACTAACAACTGAGGCCCCCCATCCCCCATGTGCTGTGGCACACATAATCTGACCCGCACACACAAAACAATGAAGGAAAAAACCAAAAGGAATCCTAAGGAATTCAATCAACTACTCACAGGCAAATCTAATTTCCCCTGGAAACACACTGCCTGTCTTCTAGACTAACACTTGCTACCATCACCTTATTCTTGGGCATCAGTGAGTATTGAACAAGAGATCACAAGATGCTAGACAAGACCAAAGCAAAAGCATGACATAGGCACATGTAGGCATATACATGTGCAGCAAGAACCACTTTTATTTACAGTACCACAACAATAGAGCCCTTGTCTTCCTCTGGTATTTGAGTAGCATCAAATGAGGAAGTGGCTTACAGGGGGTGAATGTGTCTCCCCAAATAAATATTTCTAAACTCCAGAACCATGCTTACCATAGGTGATAAGGACATAGGTCATAAGGAGGATTAAAAGGACCGAAATCTACAGAAGGACAGAAAACTTCTATTTTCTTTCCAGATTCAGCACAAATCAGACATTATTCAAGTAGATTAGTCTTTACTTTCCCCCCAAATACTAGAAAATTCCCTTAGGTTACACGAGCGTGCACCCTCTGCTGCTAACATTTTTGGTGGGTCTGTACCAGTGAAGGGCTCCTCAAGGATTTTCTAGCTCAGTCTTACTATGAACTCATGAGCCGCTACCACACTCGTGTTCCTTATCAAGTGACTGTGCTAAGGTCTCAAAGAGCCACCACAATGCCATCTTCTACAGGCTCAGTGCTAACGTCCCTCTCTCGCAAGCCCCTCCT
Organism: Chionomys nivalis; assembly: GCF_950005125.1. NCBI lineage: Eukaryota > Metazoa > Chordata > Mammalia > Rodentia > Cricetidae > Chionomys > Chionomys nivalis. Next base: position 25,372,284 of record NC_080095.1, on the reverse strand, counting down.
CTACTTTCAAATTCCACACCTTACCTTGATATCCTAGACCAGAGTTCAACAAACTTGTTAGGAAATACTGTCTTGGCATCTAGATTCAGTGTTGTCTTTTTATAGGCTTAGAATTGAGGGGATCATCCTTACCACAGCCCTCTAAGAACATCTCTCGCTACAACACTAAGTGGTTTTTTTTTTTTTTTTGATGTTCTTTTCTTTTTTTATAAAGATTTATTTATTTATTATATATACAGTGTTCTGGTTGTATGTCTGCCTGCAGTCCAGAAGAGGGCACCAGATCTTATGGTTGTGAGCCACCACATGGTTGCTGAGAACTGAACTCAGGAGCTCTGGAAGAGCAGCCAGTGCTCTTAACTGCTGAGCCAGTTCTCCAGCCCCTCTTTAGTTGTTCTCTTCCCAAGGCTCAATTGTTGAGCTCTGGTAGTCCTTTACAATAGCTCCCACTCTTAAATCCTTTTAATTTCTTTAGGGCTTCCCTCTGAACTTTTTCAAGCTTTTCTCATTCCTACTAAGTATAATATAATGTCCAGAATTAGTCACAACTACACATTGACTCATAAGGAACAAAACAGTAAAGTTAGCTTATTATTCCTATATTCTTAACTTCATTGCTCCAAATATTACACTATTGTTCTAATGTTAGAAAATGTAAAACTCTAGAATAAACAGAATTCCATTCTTCATATTATATTTAAATACACCACTAACTGATGTGGGATTCCCCTCTGTATGCTGTGAATGTTTTATTACCACTGGTAAATAAAGAAACTGCTTGGGGCCTATGGCAGTGCAGAATAGAGCAAAGCAGGAATTGCAAGTAGAGATAGAGGAGAAAAGTAGGTGGAGTCAGAGGGACACCATGTAGTCTCAGATGGAGATAGACACCCACCAGAAACTTGGCGGTAAACCACAAAACAATAGAAATGGGTTAATTTAAGATGTAAGAGTTACTGAGAATTGGCCAAACAGTATTGTGATTAATACAGTTTCTGTGTGGTTATTTTGGGTCTGGGAAGCCAGGAAATGAAAAGCAATCTCCACCTACAACTAGCTAGGTGTGATGGTTCAGGCCTTGTGATGGTTTAAATACAGATATTCTTCCCCCATATGCTCACATATTTGAATGCTTAGCCATCAGGGAGTGGCACTATCTGAAAAGGATTAGGAGGTGCGGCCTTGTTGTAAGAACTGTGTCAATGGGTGTAGGATTTGAGGTTTCAAAAACTCACACTACCTTGTATGTCTCTCTTTCTCTCTGCCTGTAGATTAGGATATTGCTCTCAATTACTTCTCCAGCACCATGCAGGCTATGCTTGCTAACATGCTTCCCACCATGGTGATGATAATGGACTAAGCCTCTGAAACTGCAAGATAGCTTCCAATCAAATGCTTTCCTTCATAAGAGGAAATAACTTGGCCATGATAGCTCTTCATAGTAATAGAACACTGACTAAGATAGGCCTGTTAGCCCAACATTCATGAGTCTGAGGCAAGACCATCAATTCAAGGATAGTCTGGGCTACAAAGGAAGCCTTAGCTTGAAAAGCAAAGCAAACAAAATAACAGATAATAAGTACAAACAAATGTACCACTACAATGTAGCACATTGCTGGATAATGTCAATAATAAACTTCTACCACAACTATTTCTACATTTGGTAGTTCCTACAACTGTGGCAAATATAAACATTCTTCACTTCAGGGAGATCTGTAAAAGACAAGACAAAACCCTGACAACAGGAAAGGCTGAAAGACCAGGCAGTACATTTATAAATTCTGAAAGTTTCAGTAACTTTCAAGGCTTTAAAAGAGAAAAGCCTGAAGTTTGACAGCTGTCTTTAGTTGTCCTTACCTCTGATCTTAAGACTGAATGAGTAGCTTCATTTTCCTCTCTCCCAGAGCTGGAGAAATCCACTACAAAACAAACAGTATATGCTGAGTGTTTGATGAACACCATATGAAGTAATAAACAGTTGGTTTTTGGCGGTCGGACTGGTGCTAAGGGACAGTCCTAGGCCTAGTCCACGTCAGTCATGTGCCCACCACTGGGCTGTATCTTAAAGGAAATGCATTTCACTGAGATTAAAGGCATGAGCCACCACCACACTGCAAAAGAGAAGTTTATTTAAAACTTCAAATGTTAGCTGAACTGTGGTGGCACAGACCTTTAGTCCCAGTACTTGGGAGACAGAGGCAGGCAGATCTATGTGAAGTTAAGGCCAGCCTGGTTTACAAAGTGAGTTCCAGAACAATCAGGGCTGTTACACAGAGAAATCCTGTATGGAAAAACCAAATACGTAAATAGATAAACTTCTCTATAATTTTAGATGAAACTTACTCAACTGGAGCTTATAGTTTACTTTTACCTTCTAGGCCTAAGACTATAAAATAATTAGTGACCTATAATTAAAACACAAATATAGTCTGAGAATACTTAGAGTAACACAAACATAATTTATTAAAAATAGTGATGAGGGGCCAAAAAGATGTCTCAATGAATAAACATGCCTGTTCCCAAGCCTAACCCCTTGAGCCAATCCTTAAATCTACATAAAAAGCCAGATGGGGTACCAGAAATCTGTAATTCAACATTCCTGTGTCAAGACAGGAGAGAAAGAGGGGAGAATTCGCAGAATCCCATTTATACAGTGCAAGAGCAGAAACAAGAGACCCTGATTCAGAAACAAGGTGGATGGAAAATTACTCCTAAAAAGTTATCCTCTGACCTCTGTACACACCAGGGCATTCAAATGCACATATGGGCTCTTTTCTCCCTCTCCCCTCCCTTCTCCCTCCGTGCGTGGGTCTCTCACCTATGCTCATGCACACATACACAATAAATCTTAAAAACAAAACAAAACAGGGATGTACTCATTCTGACTTGTTCTCACTTGAAAGTAGCCAAAGGGTGTTGGCAGAGGTTTCTGCCCTCCCAGTCCTGCAGCTGTTCAGTCCCAAAGAAACACTCCGAGGCTTACATTAATTATAAACTGGTTGTCCTATTCGCTCAGGCTTCTTATTAACTAATTCTTACATTGTACATTAACCCATTATAGTCTGTGTTAGGCACATGGCTTGGTACCTTTTATCAGTGAGGCAGTCTCCTTTTGCTTCCTCTGTGTCTGGGTGACAACTGTAGACTCAGCCTTTCCTCTTCCCAGAATTCTCCTGTTCTGGTCACCCCGCCTCTACTTCCTGCCTGGCTACTGGCCAATCAGCATTTTATTAAACCAGTACAAGTGACAAATCTTTACAGGGTACAAGACCATTGTCCCACAGCAATAGGACTGAGAGATATGGCTCAGTTGGTACAATATCTATCTGGTATATGCCAAGTCCTTACTAAATACTCAGTACAGAAGAATGAATGAATCTGGGGTGGAGGGGAAGTATGTATCTGTAATCCCAAAACTTTAAAAGTATGTAGTAAAAGGATTTGAGATGGAGGCCAGCCTGCACTATAGAGCAAAATCCTGTTTCAAACAAATAAGTGGATAAAAATTAAAACAAATAAATTAGTAAACACAGAAAGGGTTCAACAATGCCAAAAGGGCAGCACTAATTCTGCTGGAAATTGTTACCTACTCGGTTACCATTTTTCCTGTGACGACTAGTGTTTTCTCATTACCACATCTGAACATTATAAATGCACGGCAGAAGGGGTTGGAGAGATGGCTCAGAGGCCACGAGCACTGGCTGCAATTCCAGAAGACCTGGGTTCAATTCCCAACACCCTCATGGCAACTCACAACCATCTGTAAGTCTAGTTCCAGGGGATCTAACATCTTTATACCAAAGCACAAAAAATAAAATTAATTAAAAAAAAAAAACAGGGCAGAAGATAGAGCTTTGCAGTAGAGATATTTGCTTAGTCAAGGTCCTGAGCTTGAGCCTACAATAAAAAGTAAACAAAAGGCCCAGGCTAGAGAGATGGCTCAAAAATTGAGACCACTTCCTTCTCTTCCAGAGGACCTGAGTTCTGTTCCCAGCACTCACAACCACCTATGATTCCAATTCCAGGGGTCCAATACCGTCTTCTGACCTCCAACACACATGTGGCACACACACACACACACACACACACACATATACAATAAATAAAAATTTCCATTTAGAAGAACACTAACAGCACTTTAAAAAAAAAAATTAAGCTCTGTAAGTTCGAGGCTAGCCTGGTCTACAGAGTGAGTTCCAGAATAGCCAGGGCTACACAGAGAAACTGTCTTGAAAAACCAAAAACAAAACAAAACAAAACAAACTAAGCCTGGTGGTGGTGGCACATGCCTTTAATCCCAGCACTTGAGATGCAGAGGTAGATGATCTCTGTGTTTGAGACCAACCAGATCTATGGAGTTCCAGGTCAGCCAGGGCTACAAAGAGAACCCTGTCTTGAAAACAAGACAAAACAACAACAATAATAATAGACATTATAAACAAAACTTCCCAGAACTGCCACTTACAAAAAAAAAAAAAAAAAAAAAAAAAAGGCAAGTGGCTTATGAATTGGAGTGACATTCTAGCGAAAGTCACCGAGCAGGATTGCTTTTAGATGCAGTCTAAAAAGAACGCCTAATTATTATTCTCAAGAGGACAAAGTAAAATCTAATTTGTTTAGGAAAGCAGTTGCTAAAAGCAGCAATTGTACCAAAAAAGGACTTTAAAAGACAGCCGGGCGGTGGTGGCGCACGCCTTTAATCCCAGCACTCGGGAGGCAGAGGCAGGCGGATCTCTGTGAGTTCGAGACCAGCCTGGTCTACAAGAGCTAGTTCCAGGACAGGCTCCAAAACCACAGAGAAACCCTGTCTCGAAAAATCAAAAAAAAAAAAAAAAAAAAAAGGACTTTAAAAGTTTCTGCAGACTACCTTAGCTACCCATGTAACTCACCCTCCCTCAACCAGCTTTATAAAAACTCCCCAACATTTCTCTTTTTAGTGCTGGGGATACAACCCAGGGCCTGATGTGCTATGTTCCCAGCTCCAAGATCATGCCCATTGAGAAGTTTTATGACAGGTAAAACAAATAACAACGAATCCCCGGCCTTCTCAGTAAGGGAAAACCTGACACTTGTTTTTAGTAATTGCTATTTGCTGGGCACGGTTCTAGACAACACATTCACAATTTCATTTAATTCTCTGACTTACAAATGATGTGCTTATTCTTTTTGAACAGAGAAGGAAATTCCCTTTTGGAAATGTATAAATGTGGGCCTGAGTGTATGTGTGCATACTTTGTACATGCAGGAGCCCTGGATGTCCTTAGGTAATTGAGATCCCCTGGAACTAGAATTAAAAGTAGTTGTAAGGTGACACATGAGTGCTGGAACCAAACCTGGGTCAAAAGCAGTAAGTAACCTTAATCACTGAGTCATCTCTGCAGCCCCAGAAACTGCATCAGAGATTAAGTATTTAATAATTTATCAAAGATCCCACAACTTATAGTGTATGGAAAAAGAACTGAACCTACTGCAATCTAATTTAAAAGTTCTCTGTGCTTATCGTACACAAGACCCTTGATTCCAATACTTAGTACCACTGAGGGAAAAAAATTAATAAATAAAACCGCAAACACAGCTAAAAGTCCAAGCTCTCAACCTTGACTACAGAAAATGGTAAAAAAAAAAAAAAAAAAGCAACCTTCTAACAGTATAAATATGAATGGTTTTCAAAATATAATTAAAGTGCTATTTGGAGGAGTTATTTTCTTATTTATTTCTGACATAGGGTTGACACTAAATATCTGAATACCTTAATAAACTAGACTTCAAACTAACATTTTTAAAAGTTACAACAAATACCAATCAAATTCTATGTAATATGGAGGGAAAATTTTCTATTAAACAGCTACAATGAACATACAAAGGAAGATGTCCTATACTTGTAATACATGTAAGAAGGAAAAAAGAAATCCCCTTGTGGTGGTTTTAACGAGAACGGCCCCAAAGGCCCACACATTTGAATGTTTGGTTCCTAGGTGGAACGATCTGTGCAGGATGAGGAGGTGTGGCATGGTTGGAGGAGTATGTCACTCCAGGCAGGCTTGGAGGCTTCAAAAGCCCATGGCATTCCCAGCTAGCTCTCCCTCTTTCTGCCTTGTGCTTGTGGATCAGATGTAAGCTCTCAGCTACTGCTCTGGCACCATGGCTGCCTACATGCTGCCACGCTCCCTGCCATGATGGCCACGGACTTCACCCATCTGGAACCATGAGTCCTCAAATTAAAGGCTTTTTTTTTTTTTTTTTTTTTTTTTTTTGAGACAGGGTTTCTCTGTGGTTTTGGAGTCTGTCCTGGAACTAGCTCTTGTAGACCAGGCTGGTCTCGAACTCACAGAGATCCGCCTGTCTCTGCCTCCCGAGTGCTGGGATTAAAGGCGTGCGCCACCACCGCCCGGCCAAAGGCTTTTTTTTTATAAGTTGCCTTGGACATGGTATTTTGTTACAGCAATAGAAAAGTAACTAAGATATCCCATATGACTAAAACTGAGACTATAAACCAGGCTTGGTGGTATACACCTGTAATCCCAGGCACATGCAGGCAGATCTGTGAGTTCTGGGCCTGCCAAGGCTACAGAATCAAAAATAAAAATAAAAATAAAAAATTAAACTAAAATTCAGACTATATGAAGGCAGGAAAGATGCTATTTGAAATCAACCTTGGGCTATAATGCAAGTGCCAAGACAGCATGGGCTACAGAATAAGACCTTATCTCAAAAATAAATAAATAAATAAAAATTTTTATAAAGTGGGGGTTTTGTGGTTTTGAGACTACAGGAAGCTCTCTGGTGAGAAAAACAAACTCTACATAAGGTTGAGGGGTACCTATTGTCCAGCTTAAAGTCAAAGAAATACTGTTATTCCCTATCTGTAATAGTGAAAATCTAGTCTTTCCCATAGATATTAGCCTTGTCCCATGACCTTTCACTGGACACATGAAAACCTTTCATTCTCACCATCCCAGTCATGAGCCTTCCACTCAAGGGAAGCCCAAGCCATGAGCCTTCCTCCCTTCAAGGAAGTCCAAGCAGTAAAATGGGGTTGGGCAGTGACCCAGTTTTCCTTCTAAATTTAAGAACTTTTCCTATCAAAACATTTTACTGTTTCCAGCAAAAGCACATGGCTATTAAACCATGATAGAAAAAAAAATTGGGGAGTTGAGAGTATAATTCAGTAGAGTGTACTTACAAGTCAGGAGACCTTGAGAGTTCAATCTCTAGCCATCCTTCCCTATAGATTAAACAAGAACAGTAAGCTGTTCATTTATAAAGAAATAAAACTGGGGCTGGAGAGATGGCTCAGAGGTTAAGAGCACTGGCTGCTCTTCCAGAGTTCCTGAGTTCAATTCCCAGCAACTACATGGTGGTTCACAACCATCTATAATGAGGTCTGGTGCCCTCTTCTGGCCTACAGGCACACATGGAGGCTGAACATAATCTTTAAAAAAAAAAAGAAAGAAAAAAAAATAAAACTGTCATAGTGTAGTGGCATGCGGCTGTAACGCCAGCAGTGAGAGGCTGAGGCAGGAAGACACCACTAGGCCAGCCTGAGATGCACAGCAAACACTGGTTAGAACTTTAAAAAGGTTTTATTTTATGAATATGGCTGTTTTGTCTGCACATGTCTGTGCACCATTTGGGTACGTAGTGCCTGGTGAGTCCCTTCTAAGAAGGTATTGGATCTCCTGGAACTGAATGACATTAAGGGACAGTTGTGAGATACTACTGTCTAAGAAGTGCTAAGAATCAAACCTGCGTCCTCTGGGCGAGCAGCCAGCAATCCTAACTAACCTCTGGATTATCTACCCTTCCCCTTGACTAAAACTTTTAAAACCCCTACCTACACAAAGCAATGTCAAGAACACTAATAGTAATTAACCTAATCACCGACTACAATTTAATTCTAGGTCACCATTCATTAGGACAGTAAGATGATGACTTCAAAAATGACTGAAGGAGGCTGGCTAGATGAATCCGTGAGTAAAGACACTTGCCATGCCAGCCTAGAGAACTAAGTTACATGCCCAGAACCCACTAAAGGTGGAAAAAGAACTCCACCAAGTTCTCTTCTGACCTCTCCACATGTGGGCGCTGTGTCACAGACGCCGGTACACACACATTACACACACACACACTAATAATAATGATAATAATAATTTTTAAATAATTTTAAGTTTGTGAAGTAGATAAGAATATTCAAAAGGACAAAGTATAAAGTATTTCACTGGTTCTGTCAAAAATATGAGATAAATGTGCAATCCAACACAAAAATATTATTTTTAGCTGCAATGTGTCTTCACCATGAGCAAAATCAAAACATAGTTGAAGAGATAAACAGCCCTATTCACCTGACACCTTGCTAAAGACAAGGCAAGGGTCACCTTATGTTTAATTATGAGTATTGAAGAAAAAAAATTAAGGAACAGAATCAAAATCAGATCCGCCCCCAAAAAATAAGGGCGTATGAAATAAGCATGGACCGCCCAATTAAGTTCCTATTCGCGTAAAAGTACCATCTCCACTTTACTGAGCTATCCAGGGTTTTCAATGGGGTTGGGGACTGGGCACCCAGATGTCTCCACGGGTGGTCCCGCAGACTGGAAAAGCGGCTGTGGAGGGCAAAGGAAAACGTGCGGGGCGACGCCTTAGCGACCCGTCCGCGGCTGCCGATGGATCGGCAACCAACCCAGAACCAAGAGGACTTTCTCAGGGTCCAGCCGAGCCCTCCCGCCTCGCTCCAGCTGTTACCTGGCACATCCTCCGTGCCCTCCATCAACATATCCTTCGTGAAGTTTGAAATCTGGTCAGTGAGGGACGCCAGGCTACCCCCTACTTGACCCAGAGACTGGCCCAAGCCGGAGCCGAGGCCCCCGAACCAGGAGGACATCGCTGCGGGTGGAGAGCACGGTGTCCGCTCCAAATGTCCCCGAACGCCCGCGGCTGGTGCGGATCCAGACACCAGGACTCGCAGGACGCGGCACTCCCACCACCGGCCGCGTCAAAGCCGAGGCCCGGCCGGGCGCTTCGCCAAGAGCTCGCCGCAGTGGGCGCCGAACGGGGCCTCTGCCCCTTCCCACGACTTCCCACCCAACGACTGGAGCACTCTTTGTCAACTTTAGTGACTTTCATCAGTTTCCTGGGACAGTCCTGCCAACTCAACGCCGGCCGCCACAACAGCGCCGGCAAAGTGGCAGCGACTGTTGAGATCCTCGGTGACGGCTGGCGTCAAACGGCCGCTGTCTGACGCGTCCTAGGCGCGAAGGACTGTGGGATGGCGGAGGTCCGCCTGTGGGCGGGCAAGACGGTAGTTTCTGCTCAACCAGCGGGAGGTGGAGACGGAAGAGGCGGTGGAAGCCAGGCGCTTTCCACCAGCACAGCTACGTTTGTTTGTAGGTGGAGGCAGCCCCTGGGGGGACGCCTCCTTAATCCTACCTACAGGAGCTGTTGCGTGGCTGCGAGACAATTCGACAGGGTCCTCCCACCACGCGGGGAAGCCCACCCACATTACTCTATTTTCCAGCCTTTGTGAGTCGGCTCCGTGCCAGAGCCTTGGAAACAGCTACAGAGCTGCAAAAGCGGCTTGCAATTCAAGAGTCCAAGCAGAAAGCACGTTTTTGTTTTGTTTTTAGTTTTCCGAGACAGGGTTTCTCTGTGTCGCCTTGTCTGTCCTGGAACTCTTAGATCCACCTGCCTCTGCCTGCCTCCCGAGTGCTGGCATTAAAAACTTGTGCCACCACTGTCCAGCCCCACCCTCCCATCCCCCACCTCCGCCCCGCCAGTTACCTTGTACAGAAAGGAACATTAGGAATATCCCCAGTATGTGGAATCTGATTACCCCTTACCGAATTATCTGTTGCTGGAATCTGAATAATCTCACCAGATATCTATTTGAGTGCCTCCAAGGGGTTTTCAAACTTCCGTGTCCCAGAACAAGGAATTGGACAGGGACATGTGGATAGTAGTAAGGAAGGCGAGAAAATGCATTGAGAAAAAGCACAAACCAAAGGAAAAAAAAACAGAACATTGTAGTGGTGGGGTTGATGAGCTACATCTTCAACTTGATTTGATGAACGTTTTTGGTGCTGAGGATTAAGTCCGGAGACTTGTGCACACCATGCATATAGGTTTAGCTAGTCTCAGCCTTTGTTTAAGACAGGAACTCCTGTAACCCAAGTGGGCTTCAAACTGATGATCTTTCTACTTCCACCTCCTGAGTACTGGAATTACACGTTCCATCATATACGACATTTGGGGGGAGGTGGGGTTTGGTGGTGCTGTGTGCGTGCATGCGTGTGTGTGTGCGTGCGTGCGTGTGTGTGTGTGTTTGGTCCTCAATAGCTATGGAGCCAGGCCTGGAAGTCTCTCTGTAGACAAGGCTGGCCTCGAATTCACAGAGATCCGCCTGCCTCTGCCTTCCGTGTTAAAGGCGGGCGCCACCGCCGCCTGGCACAACATTGTTTAAATGTAGTGTGCATCATGCTCACATGACTAACATGTCTACTGTTATTCTGGGCACTGGGGATGGAGCAGGATAAGATGCAAGGTCTGTGAGTTTATAAAGACTGCGTCTGGATGGGAGGGCACAACTAGACAAAATGTAGTGTTAGATAGGTGCTGATGACTGGTTAGGGGGGAAAGGAAACAGTGGCATGGGATGGTAAGTGAGGCACTGGTTATGCAGAGGATGGTTAAGGCCTCAATGATAAGGGAGTCTTGGGTAGAGACAAGTGAGGTATACAGATACAGGGGGTCTAGACAGGAAGAGACAACTGAATACAAAGTCCTTTAGGCAGGATATCCTGGCCAGCTTTGAGAATTTATTTATAAGAAGGCGAGACCGTCTTGAGCAGAATGGATTGGGAAGATTTGTAATCGAGGGCCTAGAAAGTATGAAGTAGGCAAGTCACAGGGACTGGTAGGCCATTAACAGGACTCTGACTTATATTCCGTGTACAATGATGAGTGACATGAACTCAGGACTTAGTTGGGTTCCTGAATGATTGAAATGTTCAGCAACTGTAATTAAGCTCATGTTTTCTGTAGGTTTAAACTCTCTGGAGCTCCATGTCTGTTGGAACACTGTCCAAGAACGGAACTGTATGAGAATTCTGAGTGTTTGTGAATAAACAAAACAAGCATCTTGTGACCTCCTTTTCTTCAAAAAACAGGGAATTTTTCTTGGAATGTGCTTTTGTGCCCCTCCCAGATGTGGCGGATACATACAAATGAGATACAAATGGGTTTACTTCAGATTATCCATTACAAGTGGCTATAGATGCCACTAAGGGAAAAACATGTTTTTGCCACGTACAAGTTTCTTTCCCATCACCTCTGACTTGCCCTTGTGATTTACACACTTTACCCATGTGACTCCTCTTAACCTTCAGAGTATAACTGTCTCATTCTCTGAATAAAATTAGCTATCACAGGGCTGGAGAGATGGCTCCATAATTAAGAGCACTTATTGTCTTCCAGAGGGCCCGAGTTCAATTCCCAGCAACCATATGGTGGCTGCCAATCCATAATGAGATCTGGTGCCCTCTTCTGGTCTGCAGACAGACATACAGGCAGAACACTGTCTACATAGTAAATAAACCTTTTTAAAGAATAAATAAAATTGGCTATTGTATGAGGCTTTAGTCCACCTTACTTCTCAGCTCCATTCTCTCAGGTCCCCCCACCTCTAGAGAGGTAAACACGTGTTCATAAATTCACACTGTGCTACAAAATTAACATAATGAATGAAGAAAATGCGCAGTAAGCTTTTGTACCATTTATTAGTCCAAATGTTACATCCTAAAACAGTGGTTCTCAACCTTCCTAATGCTGCAGCCCTTCAATACAGTTCCTCATGTTGTGGTGACCCCACAACCATAAAATTATTTCATTCGAGCCAGGCACACACCTTTAATCCCAGCACTCAGAAGGCAGAGGCAGGCAGATCTCTGTGAGTTCGAGACCAGCCTGGTCTACAGAGCAAGTTTCAGGACAGCCAGGGCTACACATAGAAACCTTGTCTTGAAAAGGATTTTTCATTATTAGATCATATCTGTAATTTTGCTACTGTTATGAGCCATAATGTAAATATATAGGATATCTGATATTAGACCCCCAGGGGTCGTGACCCACATGTTGAGAAACACTGCTCTACAACTTCCTTTGGGGGGATTTTTTTCCCATATAATGCCCAAGTGCTTTAACGTATTACCCTGATAAGTAGCATGATATGGTCTCTTGATGTACTTCAAAAAGATGGAGGGAACATGAGACAAGAATTGTCAGAAACCAGTTAAGCAAAGTGAATATTTCACAGACATAACAACCTGAGTTCAATCACCAGACCCATATAAGGCGTGGTAGCACATGTATGTGCCACAACGCTGGGCAGAGACAGGAAGATCACCGGGGCTTTTTGACTAGCCAGGCTAGCCTAATTAGTGACTTCTAGGTCAGTGAGAGACCCTGTCTCAAAGAAATGTACGACTTTCCTGAGGGTGACACCCGAAGTTGTCTTCTGGCCTACACACACACACAGACACACACACACATGCATGCACACACATACATTAAAAGAATTGCCAGAGCCAGATGGTGGTGGCGCACACTTTTAATCCCAGCACTCAGGAGGCAGAGGCAGGCAGATCTTTGTGAGTCTGAGGACAGTGCGGTCTACAGAGTGACTCTTCCGGTACAGCCAGGGCTACAAGAGAAACGCTGTCTTGAACAACAAAAAACAAAAAAAAACTTCCACTTTGGCAGCACATATACTAAAACTGGAACGATACAGAGAGGATGAGCATGGTCTCTGCACAAGGATGACACACAAATTCGTGAAGAATTCCAAAAAAAAAAAAAAAAAAAAATGTCAGAGGCCAGGCAGGGTAAGGTGATCTCTATGAGCCCCAGGCCAGCCTGGTCTACATAGTAAGGTCAAAGCCAGCCAGAGTAACATGGTGAGACCCTGTCTCAAAAAATAAAATAAGTAGGGAAAAAAAATAAAATGATAAGATACTGTCAGATATTAGTCATGATTGAAATTGGGTGGAGTACACAGCTGTTCATTATATTAATCTTGTTTAAATGAATTTTTTTTCTAGTAAGCTTAAAAACATACATTTGTTAACATTTGACTTTAAAATGCTGTTCTAGTTTGGTTTTCTGTTGCTGTACAAAAAAAAAACAAAAAAAACAAAAAAAAACACCATAGCCAAAAGCAAGTTGGAGGGGAACTCCCGAGTTACAATCTATCACTGAGGGGGGCTGGAGAGATGGCTCAGCGGTTAAGAGCACTGGCTGCTCTTCCAGAGGTCCTGAGTTCAATTCCCAGCAACCACATGGTGGCTCACAACCATCTATAGTGAGACCTGATGCCCTCTACTGGCATAAAATCATGCAGATAGAGCATTCATATACATAAAATAAATAAAATTAAAAAAAAAACTATAACTGAGGAAAATCTCGGCAGGAACGCCCAGAATTTGTATAGTAGAGGCCCACCTGCGTAGGGATGGTCCCACCCACAGTGGCTGATCCTCCTGCATCAAATAAAATAAATAATAGTACCCACAGACACGTCCACAGGCCACTCTGATGGAGGCAATTCTTCAATTGAACCTCCCTCTTCCCAGGCAGCCAAGTTGACATCCAAGATAAATCATCACAGATGTCTCTTCCCTTTCCTCCCAAACACCCCAATAGTTAGCTAGAGTGTTTCTGATCCTCACAAACACCCCAATAGTTAGCCTGAGTGTTCTTGATCACCATTCAGGAAGTTGCAAGACCAACACAGCACAATTAAACACATCAGAGAAGCCCCAAGCCTCAGTGGTTCCAAGTAGTAAACCCCTAAGTCAGGAAAATACCATCAGCTGTACCTTCCCCCTTCCTGCCACCCCCATCTCACTATGTAGCCTGGCTACTTGGATCTGCTACATAGACCAGGCTGGCCTCAAACTCCATAGAGATCTACCTATCTCTGCCTCCCAAGTGCTAGGATTAAAGATATATGCTTCCACTCCCAACGTTTCCTCATTAATACTAAATTCTACCCATTGCCTTTAAGAAAAACATGTCCCTATTCCCTTTCCTTCTGGGCTCTAAATAGTGTTATAATATATAAACACTGAGAAGTCATCAATGTTTACATTGCATGGTTTGGTGTGGTTTGAGTGAGATGTTCTGAAGCATTGTTTGACTACTTCATCCCTAGCTGGTGGCACTGTTTGGGGAGCTTATGGAACTCTTTAAGTGAGGCCTAGCTGTAGTACAAGGGGCAGGTCTTGGAAGGTTACAGGACAGCCTCAAAACCTGTCTAGTCTTGTTTCCTGACCTGCCAAGATGGAAGATGTGGTTGTAGGGGAATACTATTTAAGGTATGTTCCTTTTGTTTATGCTGCATTTGTTTAATTGTGTGAAGCTATGTTACTGTGCCTGTCTAAAACACCTGATGGTCTAATAAAGAGCTGAACAGCCAATAGGGAGGCAGAAAAGAGAAACAGGCGGGGCTGGCAGGCAAAGAGGATGATTATGAGAACTCTGGGGAAAAGGGATCTGGAAACTAGAAAGGAAAGAGGAAGACTTCAGAGGCCAGTCACCCAGCTATACAGCCAGGCAGGGAGTAAGAAGGAAAGAAAAGATATAGAGAAATAGAGGAAGGTAAAAGCCCTGAGGCCAGAGATAGATGGGATAAGAAAAGCTGGCACGTAAACAAGGCAAGCCAAGGCCAAGCATTCATAACTAAGAATAAGTCTCCATGTGAGATTTATTTGGGAGCTGGGTAGTGGGCCCCCCAAAAGAGTAAAATACCAACATGTTCATCGCTACTGAGTCATGTAGTGTATTAAACAGTCCTCGTACAGCACAGGCCTTGAGAACATTCACATTCTGAATGAGTAGTAGTACTCAAGCCTGTTTCTAAGAACCTAGAACAATCCATGGCCAAGGGTAAGCACACAGATGGTTCACTTTCTCTGTGGTGACCCGAGAGACAAAGGGTGGCTCAGGTCCGTGGCACAGTGTAGAGAATGGTCCAGAGGAAACAATGCTAGCCAGGCACAATAGCACAAACCTGCAAACCCAGCACTCAGGAGCCTGAGGCAAGAGACCAAATGCTCCTAATCAGTTAAGGCTATATAGAAAATGCCTCAGATTTATAAAAACCAGTTATTAATGTGCTTTGTCCCTCAAGGTTAAGAAGTGAACAAACATTTAAACCAGATTTCAAGGAAGAATGTGGCGAGGAGACGGTACAGGTGTAAAGGCCTTGCAAGCAATTAAAGTTGTGGAAGGCTTGTGTCTCTGGGATCAGGTGGTAATATATTTTCTGAGAGGAATCTGCTTCATGCACCACTGCAGTTGCATAAAAACACGCAACTCCACAGACAGATTCCCCAAGTTCCAGCTACATGGGTCTGACTGTGACCTGAAACTGACATTGGGAAGCACTCCCACAAGACAGACATGCAGCTGTGTCTCCAGAGACTCTCAATAGCAAGGCCACGAATTAACAATGAACACAGAAAGGTTAATAGAAAAGCAACCATTCTCTTTATTTAATAATCTCTTATATTTAAAATACAACTCATTAACATCCACACCAACAGAACCTTCTGTGTTCAACAGTGCTTTGGGAAGCCCAGCTTTGGAAGGAACAAACAGACGGAAGACCTGTGGAGTGGCAGCCCATAACTCGAGGAGACCGGAACATGATAAGGGCTGCAGACTTGGGTCCTGAGCGAACTGCACTTTCACGGCTTTTGTACTTAAGTTTCAAATATTTTATTTATACAGAACAGTCATTGTTTTAAAAAGTTATTCCTATTTAGTCCAGTGTTGTAAAAATTAGATAATCGCATTTCAAATGTCTGTCATCCTCTAAAAAAAAGAAATTTAAAAAAAATCCAGGAAACATACCACCTTTAAACTATGCAAGAGACACTGAGTATTTCTTAAATAACTGCATTTTCCATACTTTCCACTACAACTTTGTCTATGACTGAAACCTTAAAATGTGTACTGGTATTGTTAAACATCCATAATAACCTACATAAATTTAGGGAGTACATTGTTTTAATTATTAAAATGACTGACCATTATAGAAATAAAAAATACCCTCAAATTTCATTCATGAAAGACTACAACAAAACTTTTTATTATATTTAACACTTTGGAAAAAAATACAAACCAAATTTGTTCCTTTAGCTCATTATAAACTAATTAGGAATGAAGGGAGAATTTTTGTTTTAAATCTGAAAAACAAAAATTATCTACACTACTGATTAGTTAATCCAATCTGGTGTTTCTTGACTAAGGTCACATCACCACAGCTCTACAGGTGGGCTAAAGCACAGCCAACACTCCACTTTCAAAGTACTCCCTCAAGGCTCTCTAGATGCAGATTACGGGTCGAACTTTGTTCTTTGCATTGGTAAGGACTGAACGCAAGACCTGGGCCAGTAGGCAGCCGCTCCACTGCTGCTGAATCCACAGCTGGAGTTAAAGGACTCCATATTAACCACTCAGTCCTCTTAGTACTTCAAAACATCAGGATTTCCCAACTTAAAAATCTCAGATAGCACAGTTTGGTCCTGCGCTACCCACTTTGGACTTGTGCAGGTCATAGGGGTCAGTTGCAAGAATTTATTAACTGTTGGCACTGGCATGATTTAAAAATAGTATCAAACATGCACATATTCAAAATATGTGGTTTAGACTCTGATATGAATAAAACTTAATTTTAATCAACTTGATATTAAATAAAACAATCCATACTACTCAATTTGAGCATTCTTCCTCATTAACTTTGGCTTCATCAAGAAAAATTCAAGTTTGCAGGGGGAAAAAAAGCACCAACTAAAATACTATCTGTGAACTGTAAATGAATTTATCTTAAAATGTTAATGCAGAATTTACCTACACTACTGTATCAAACAATTTATATCAGTGGAATATCTGCATATTGCTGTCTTTTGTTTGTTTGCTTGTTTTGTTTTTGTAATTTATGGTTTAGGCCACAGGGCAGCTATTCTGAATTTTAAATATAAGTAAGTCCATGACTTCCCAAAAGGAAAAGTGGTCTTTCCAAAGTTGTTTTTTTTTTTCCTTTTTTTAAGAAAGGTCTCACTGTGCAGCTCTAACAAGTTTAGAACTCACTATGTAGACCAGGCTGGCCATGAACTCAGAGAGCTCTACAGGCCTCTGCCTCCTGAGTGCTGGGGTTAAAGGTGAGTATTACCATGGCTGGCTTCCCAAAGTGTTCTCACAGTTGCTTACTGACACTAGAATTACAACTGTACATATTTGATCTGGTAGTACAAGCTACACATTAGAAAAAATTAGAAAAAAGTGATACCAGTAGTTTAGAAATGAAACATCAGGCACTCCCAATTGGTAAAAACAGAAAGTCAAGTCAAGTCCGTACACAACTGTGATGGTGGATTCCCTTGCCCCCGACTGTCCTTCAGTGATGTCCAGCAAACAGCAGCTCCTGGTGTATGTGCAGAGCTTCATGAACTTTTGTATACTGCAGTTATAATAAGCATTGGCATTTTTCATACTGGCTACTCATTAATAATTAAATCTAAAGATTCAGGTAAGCCTAGGTCAATCCAAAAGAAATGGCAGTTCAAGGGTGATTTGGATTGGCTTTGCCAAATACAACAATTCATAACAAACTAAAAAAAAAAAATACATTCAAAAGAAATTCAGTGTATGCTCAGTTTCTCTTTAAAATGTCTCCAATAAAATATCAACATGATGTATTTCATAAGTGATTTAATTAACTAGGATGTTATATGAGTATTTTATAAACTCTAAAGTTAAAAGTGAAATGCATATTGGCTTTCTCACTTTTTTTTTTTAACCAGGTTGCTTATCAACCTAACTGTATAGAAAGTTCACTGTGATTTTTCAGAGAAAAAGGAAAGGCCAATGTTCAGACAATGTGACTGGCACACTGGGGTAGGTACATACTTCAGTTTAACACTTACTGTGAACCGTAAGAAAGGTTTTCATTCCAACACCCTAAAGTTGCACAATTCTTCTGAACCTCTGTAATTACTAAAAGAGAACTTGATAGATTTTAAAATAAGACTGACTAATTTTTCATAAAATGAACTCCAAAGAAACTTTACTTGGCACAAAATGACTAAGAAAAAAACCCACTCGTTTTTGGAACTGGGGCTATAGCTCAGAGGTAAAGTGCCTGCCCAATACACATGAGGCCCTGGGTTCAATCCCCAGCACAGCCAAATAAAACAATCTGTCCTATCCAAGAGGAAACTATTTCATCATCACAAATAAAAATATTTGTATTTTTTTTTTGCAGTTAGACAACAATAAATCCTATATCAAAAAACTTTCCCTGATAAAACGTGTGCAGAACACACACCAGTAGAGCAACACATCTTTCTTCACCTTCCTAAGCTGTTGGCTAAAATTTCTTCTTGGATTTTACTTATGTACAAGTCAATGCTCCAAAGAGGATAGAGAGAGAGGAAGGGAGGGAGGGAGCAAAGGAGGGAAGAAGGGAGAGCAGATATCAGGATCCATAACACCCATGAGACACATTTTTACCCAAATTAATTTTTACCCAAATCATACCAATGTACTGACCCAGAAAGACTCTGTGCATCTCAATTAAAGAATGTTTATCAAAACTAAGGCCTTTTTAAATCTACAGACAGGACCACTGTGACTTCTGTAATTCTTGACAGTTTAAACATGATTGGAAGGGTCAACCCACAGTACATTTGTATATTTTCATTAGTAGATAACTTTCACATTCTAGACCACCATTCTGGCAGGCTATATTATACTTTTTTTAAAAAATGAGGCAGGCATCTATATTCCAGGACTTATTGTAAATAGAACACAAAGCTCCTGTCACAAAAGAAAAAACTAAAACAAAGCTGCCACCAACACTGAAGGCCAAGTTTCTCCTGCAGTCCATTCATGGCGTCACTTCTAAGTAAGAAGGAAATGTGCTTGCACCCTACGCTTCTCCTTTCCTCAACCAAAACAGAAAGGAAATATGGTGCAGGTGCAGGAAGGACTCCAGATGTCAGCCAGGACACAACTGAAAACTTCACAAAGCATCCAGAAAGCACATGCTCACACAAAACCCAGCTCATCTAGACTCAATACTCGAGCAGTGTTGACTTCAGAGTATAAAAACAAACTGAAGTGAGAGGCCTTAAAAAGACGAAGCTCAGCCGGGCGGTGATGGCGCACGCCTTTAATCCCAGCACTCGGGAGGCAGAGGCAGGTGGATCTCTGGGAGTTCGAGACCAGCCTGGTCTACAAGAGCTAGTTCCAGGACAGGCTCCAAAACCACAGAGAAACCCTGTCTCGGAAAAAAAAAAAAGAGAGAGAAAGCTCAGGACAGACTGCCATGTTGAGTTGTGGGGGAACAACCAAAACCAGAATACCCCAAGGAAGCATCCACGTGCCCTACACACACACACACACACACAGAAGATGACAGGGTTAGCTTTCTGTAACAAGACAGACAAGAGACATTTCCATAGAAAGTTGGTCTAATATGAAACAGAAGTTCAAGTGAGCCAAGCCACTTCCAATGCAGAGAGAAAATTAAAACAAAATTCAAGATCAAGTCCAATGCAAGAGCTAATTAGTTGGTCCACAAAGAGCCAAGAAAAACTCCCTAATTTCAGTTAGATATTGCACATTTGAAAACCAAAAAGGGACATTTAGAAAACTACCTTATTTCTTTAGCTGCTGACTGCCTCTTTGGCTAGTATCTGATCAGTACTCAGTCCTATGACACGTTTCTGGCTTTCTATCATTTGCTTGTAAACCACCGAAGGGTCGCATCTCTTCCAGGGACCCGCTGCCAAAATGGACCTTACATTGTAATCACACAGACAATGTTAGAAAGCAAGAGTAGCAAAATGATTTTAAAGGTATTATTTTTTTCTTTCCGCTTTCAAATTATCCTTAGTTTCTAAAGACATGGTCACAGCTGCCTGAAGCATGTCTTCTTCACTCGCATCATCACCTGCTGGGAAGAAAACAGAGTTCTCAGAAACACTGCTGGAAGATTCTCAATCATTAAAAGGCAAACTTTTGAATTAGAGGTGTAGCTAATTGGCAGAGTGCTTGCGCAGCATGAACAAGGCCCTGGGTTCAATCCGTAGCATGGTATAAAAGAAGGCATGGAGACATACTCCTCTCATCCTAGTACTCAAGAAAGAGGCAGGAGAATCACAAGTTCAAGGTTGTCCTTGACTATATAACATTTGAATCCAGTCGGAGCTACATGAAACTTAGCCAAAATGAAGGAAAAAAAGCATACGCTTAGGAAATACATTTCTACTTGAATACTAATTTTTCTTTTTTTTCATTTTTTTTTTTAAGAATTAACTTCATAAATCTGCCGGCATGGTGTGTCATACATGACCTGTGTAAAGGTCAGAGGACAGAAGGACGAGTGCCCTCCTTCCAGCAAGTGGGTTCTGATGACTGGACCCAGGTAGTCAGGTTTGGCAGCAAGCATCTTTCCCTGCTAAGCCGTCTTGCTGGCCCTAGTTTCCTTTTATTGACTTTGTAATTCACATGCTATTTGAGTGGTACTTTAAAACCCACAAATGGATAGAGAACAAAATACCATACGACATATACTTATTGCTCCTCCTTGTCCAGTAACTTTGTGGCTAATCCAAACTCCAGCCAGATGTCTGTTTACAGTTCAGCCTGTCTGGCAAATCATGGTCTCACATGGTATATGTAGCCTTCTGAATGTAGAACTTTTCATTTACCATAACACATTTGAAATTTATTGTGTTTATTAACAAGTCAGACCTTTTAGAAAACCTTTTTATTTGTAAACAATTAAATTCATAGGAAGTTGCCCTGTGGACCTGTCAGCTCAATTTCTCCCAACAGTTACATCTTCTATAACTAAAGCTCAAACTGAAACACAATAGCACAACGTTGGTGGTTCTACGTAACTTTAAAATATCTTTTCCATTTGTTGGTTATTTGTTTTGTTTGGTTAAATGCCTAATATGGCATTTTATCACACATGCAAACTCCTACCACCATCACCACCACTACCAAGACTAGAGGGCCAGGGGCATGACTAAGTTGTAGGGAAAGGATGACATCCAGTGTGAATGTGTATTATTGATACCAACACAACCATATCCGGAACCCTAATGTTTCAGACACATGGGAATGGCAAAGCCTTCCCTGGGTTAGGCTCAGAGGAATGTTCTTCTGATCCAAGAGAAACATTAAAGCCTTATCCTGGTTCTAGTAGGGATGTTAATGATGAATGGCTGGCTAATCACTAGCTAAAACCAGTGTGAGCAGAAACTATCAATGCAATTCCTTTTAGATGACTGCAACCTGGGACTGATCCCCTACAGAGATCACCTAATCAACATTAGCTAACTAAACCACCCTATCCCACCCTGACATGTATGCACATGCCTCCTCCTCTTTTGTGCTGTATTTAATAAATATAGTTTCCAGGCTGCTGGTGGTGCATCTTCATCAGAGTACATGGCCTACCCAATCCCAGCTTTTCTGTGTCTATTAGAGAACTTCATTCCCCAGCATTCTGTTTAGGGTAATCCTTAAACTGTCTAAATTGAAGCACTCGGGTATAATCCTTGCCTAGCATGCACCAAGCCCCAAGTTTAATTCTAGGTACTACAAAAACCCGATAAAACTATAAAGCACCACAAATCTCTCCCTCCTGTATTACTTTCTATTCATGCCCAACTTTCCACCATCTTGTCTATATTGCTGCCCACAGTATCTTGTTCTCTATCTGAATACATCTGGAGTTTTAAAATGCTACACAAAAGGCACCTCAGTGTGAAACCTTTCCAGACTGTCTTCAACCTGGCATAATGGTCCTGAGGTGCAGCCCAGATGCTGCATGCATCAAGAGTGCTTCTTTTTAATCCTGAAAGTAGCACTCTATGGCATGAAGCACTACAGACTATTTAACCATTTATGCAGAGAATGTATGGCATACTGGCTGTCTCCAAATTTTGATTAAAATCAATAAAATAGCTATGGATATTTGTATATATACTTTTGTGTGAACATACATTTTTAAATCTATGGCATACATACCTACGAGTATAACTGTTGAGTCATATGATCATTATGTATTCAGCTTGCTTATTTTCTTGAGACAGGGTCTTAGTCTATAGCCCTGGCTGGCCTGGAACTCACTGTGTAGACTAGGGCGGCCTTGAACTCAAAGAAATCCACCTGCTTCTGCCTCTGGAGTGCCAGGATTAAAGGTATCCTGGTGTATATTCAGGTTTTTAGGAAACATTCTAATTACTTTCTGAAGTCGCTATTCCCAGTTAAAATGCAACAGAAAGAGCTCACCCTCAAAAGGAGGGAAATGCATTTAATATCATCCACTCTTCCTGTCCTTGCCTCAACATCATCATTTCTTTTCTGTTTTGAGAACTTTCTTTACATTTTTAATTGAAAATATTCTTTTTTATACAATATAGTCTGTTTGTGGTTTCTCCTCCCTTACCTCCTCAGAAATCCTCCCCACCTTCCCATCCACCCAACTTCAAGCTCCCCCCCCCTCTCTCTCAAGAAAAGAAACAGGAAAATTTAAAAAACAAAACAAGAACATAGTTGAACAAATGCTTTTGTAGTATGATTGGGCATCTCTTGGGTATATTCCCAAGAGTGGAATTGTTGGATCCTGAAGTACGTTGACTCCCAGTTTCCTGAGAAACCGCCACACTGATTTCCAAAGTGGTTGCACAAGTTTGCATTCCCACCAACAATGGATGAGTGTGCCCCTTACTCCACATCCTCTCAAGCAAAGGCTATCATTGGTGGTTTTGATTTTAGCCATTCTGACAGGTGTAAGATGGTATCGCAAAGCTGTTTTGATTTGCATTTCCCTGATCACTAAGGAGGTTGAGCACGACCTTAAGTGTCTTTTGGCCATTTGAACGTCTTCTGTTGAGAATTCTCTGTTCAGTTCAGTACCCCATTTTTTAATTGGGTTAATTAGAGTTTTAATGTCTAGTTTCCTGAGTTCTTTATATATTTTGGAGATCAGACCTTTGTCTGATGCGGAGTTGGTGAAGATCTTCTCCCATTCAGTAGACTGCCTTTTTGTCTTAATGACAGTGTCCTTTGCATTACAGAAGCTTCTGTTTCAGGAGGTCCCATTTATTCATTGTTGCTCTCAATAGAAGAATGGATAAAGAAGGTGTGGCACATATACACTTCAGAGTTCTACTCAGCGGTAAAAAACAATGACATCTTGAATTTTGCATGCAAATGGATGGAAATAAAAAACACTTTACTGAGTGAGATAACCCAGACCCAAAAAGAGGAATATGGTATGTACTCAGTCATAAGTGGATTCTAGCCATAAACAAAGGATATTGAGCCTATAGTTCGTGATCCTAGAGAAGCTAAATAAGAAGGTGAACTCAAAGAAATACATATAGTTATCCTCCTGGATACTGGAAGTAGACAAGATCGCCGGGCAAAAGTTGGGAGCAGGGAGATGGGAGTGGGTTGGAGGAAGGGGAGATGGGGAGAGAGAAGGGAGAAGGGGAGGATTGGGGAGAGCTTGAGGGAATGGGATAATTGAGATGGAAGAAGGGTGGATATGGGAGCAGGGAAGAAGATATCTTAACTAAGGGAGCCATTTTAGGGTTGGCTAGAGTCTTGGCTCTAGAGGGGTTCCCAGGTGTCCAAGGGGATTTCCCCAACCAGGTCCATGGGCAGCAGAGGAGAGGGTGCTTGAACTGGCCTTCTCCCATAGACACACTGATGAATATCTTGCATATCACCATTGAACCTTCATCTGGCAAGGGATGGAGATAGAGAGAGAAACCCACATTGGAGCACTGGACTGAGCTCCCAAAGCCCAGATGAAGAGCAGGAGGGAGAACATGAGCAAGGAAGTCAGGGCCGAGAGGGATGTGTCCACGTACAGAGATGGTGGGACTGATCTAATGGGAGCTCACCAAGGCCAGCTGGACTGGGTCTGAATGAGCATGTGATCAAACTGGACTCTCTGAATGTGGTTGACAATGAGGGCGGACTGAGAAGCCAATGATAATGACACTGGATTTTGATTCTACTGCATGTACTGGCTTTTTGGAGCATAGTCTGTTTGGATGCACACCTTCCTAGGATGGAGGGGGGGGGCCTTGGACTTCCCACAAGGCAGGGCACCCTGACTTCTCTTAGGACTAGAGAGCGAGGGGGAGGGGGAGGAAAATGGGAGGATGGGAGGAGGTGGAAATTTTAAATAAATAAATAAATACAAGAACAAAGCCAGGCAGTGGTGGTGCGTGCCTTTATTCCAGGACAGGCTCCAAAGCTACAGAGAAACCCAGTCTCAAAAAACCAAAAGAAAAAGAAAAGAAAAACAAGCAAACAAACAAAAAACTTCACAGAACAAAGGAAACACACACACAAAAGCACACTAGACATACATACACATGCAGAGACAAACATGCACACATAAAACCCATAAAAAACACAAAATCAGAAACCGTAATACAGAAGCAAAAGACTAGTAAAGTTTAAAAAAAAAAAAAGCCAGTTTTAAGAGACAAAACTTTTTTTTTTTTTTTTTTGGTTTTTCGAGACAGGGTTTCTCTGTGGTGAGACAAAACTTTTTCAAAAGAGCATTTAGCTTGTTTTGAATGGCCTGTTCTTGAATGTGATTGGTGTACCCAATGAGACTCTAATGGAGAAAACTAGCTTTTCTTCTGTGAGTGGTGTCCATTGGAGACAGTTTCTGAGTTAGGGATGGGAGATCACATTCACTTCCCCATCTCAGTGCTGAGACCCCACAAAGCTTGTACTTGTAGAGACCCTGTGCATGCTGCCACCATCTCTCTGAGTTTGTTTGCGTATCAGTTCTGTTGTATCTGGAAGGCAGTGTTTTCCTGGTATCTTCCATCCCCACTGGTTCTTACCATCTTTCTGTCACCCCTCCTCAAAGTTCTCTGGGTCCTAAGGGGCAGAATTTGATGGAGACATCCCATTTAGCGCTGGGTACTCCAAGGTCTCTCATTCTCTGCACACTGCCCAGTTGTGGGTCTCTGTAACTGATGGCTAGTCCTGGTTCTGCTAATAGCTCATCTTCCTAGGCCACTCTATTCTTTAGCTTTTTGTTTTGTTTTTTGAGACAGGGTTTCTCTGTGTAGTGCTGGCTGTCCTGGAACTCACCTCCCAGGTGCTGGAACTAAAGGCATGTGCCATCACGTTAGTCTCCCTTTCTTTAGTCTTTAAGAACTGTTGGACACTTTTCCCAATTCTAAAGAGTATGGGTTTTGTTTTGTTTTGTTTTTTGTTTTTCGAGACAGGGTTTCTCTGTGGCTTTGGAGCCTGTTCCTGGAACTAGCTCTTGTAGACCAGGCTGGTCTCGAACTCACAGAGATTCACCTGCCTCTGCCTCCCAAGTGCTGGGATTAAAGGCGTGCGTATGTAATTACTGCATAGGTAACCCTGGGTTTAAATTTTTCTTTCAACATTTTAAAACACACTATCTGCTCCTTCATTCATAAGGAAGCCTTTGTCTCAAACTGCTGTGGGGAAGGTTATTTCTTATGAATCTGGGATAGCGTCTTCAGTTTTCAGAAGTCTATGAGTCTTGGTATGTATTTCTTTGGGTTTATACTAATTTGAAGTTCATTCAACTTCTTCAGTTCGTAGCTTTCTGGTTTTCAGTATTTTTCTGCTCTCAACTGTGTATGTGGAGTCAAGGTGTGGCAGAGTATGACTATAATCTCAGCACTCAGAAGTAGGACAATGGTGAATTTGAGGCTTGTCTGAGCTAGCTAGTGAGACTCCGCCTCAAAAAAAAAAAGGTTAAAATTGTTCATGTAGCTCCTCCTTTTATGGTCCTGGTATGACAGTGGTTTTCAGCTGAACCCTGGGTACTTGGGCATTGTCAAACTGCAAATCTTACTAAAGTCTGTATTTTGTGAGCCTTGAAAGGTGTCTGTGTGGGGGTATGTGTACATCGACTGCAGGTACCCACTGCAGCTGGAGACAGGAGTTTTTATAATGTACTCTCTAGGGGAAGACATATCAACAATCCTTTAACAATTTATTAATAGTACAATTCTGAGAGTTCTCCATAGATTCTCTGTGAAGTCCTCTCACAGACAGAGTTTCTTTTCCATTCAACTTCTACCAAGACTTGGCTCAACTTAAGACCTATTAAATCAAGGCCTCTTAAGTAACCCCAAATTCCAGTTACTATCTAGATTGCACTAAAGCATGTTTTCCATTATTAGGTGGGGAAAGGTATTTATTTTCCACTTACTAATATTTATCATCTCTAGAGGATTTTTAAAGAATGTGCTGTGAAGTTCAAGTAATATGTGTGTGATTCAAAAACCAACCAGGGCATGCTGGTGCCAGAGTAGACAACACAGAATGTTCCACACTAGCCTTAGGCACATAGTGAAATTGTTAAACAGATAGATAGATAGATAGATAGATAGATAGATAGATAGATAGATAGATAGATAGACAGACAGACAGACAGACAGACAGACAGACAGACAGATATTTACCAAGTGTTTTAGTCTGTCTACGTCTTCCTTGAGAGGAACTCAGTAGATTACAAATCCATTTAAGAGTTTCAATACAATTAAAGAAGGAAGAAAATATAAAGTATTTGATATGAACCTTGGATGTCAAGTAAAGCATCTGAGTAACAATCATGGTAGATACTCAGAGTAATTCATACCTTGGTTGTTTCCAAGTCCTCCTGAACTTGTGGTCGGTCTTTCACAAGGGTAAGAAAGCTGCCTAGGTCGGTCTGTCTCCTGCTGATGTTGATGCTGTTGTTGCCTGAAATATTCAAAAGTGATTATCTGTTAAAACAATACCCAAGAAATAAATATTCCATGAGAGTACCTATTCATGTAGGCTGTTCCATAAATCAAAATGGCACTGGCCTGAACACTCAGAACATGAGAATTAGTTTGACAATTACAAGTATAAAAGTTTCAAAATTTTTATTCTAAAAACCCTACATATTTGAGTTATCAGACACGTAGGTATTTTCATTTCCTGTATAAGGCTCACTAGTATTTATTCATATGCAAATGAATAAGGTTTATGCATCTTTAATATTATTTGGAGTCACTGAAGACAAACTATCTCAATTTAATATGCTCTTTTCTGCCTGGCTCTCTCTAGTCTTTCAAGTCTGAATTTAGTAAACATCTCCCTGAAGGCTGTCCTGGCCATCCCACTTCAGGCCTTCTCCTGGCCTTCTCACTATTTCACTTGCATTCTCAGTATAAACATATTGCCACCTTGATGCCTGTGTTTGGGCTGCAACCTAACCAGAGCACAACCTTCTGATGCTTAGCTGTGTCCCCAGTACCTGAGACTGTGTCCCTCACACAGCAGCTACATCACATACTTGATGAATTAAAGAAATAGAAGCAGTTGTATGATGACAGCAATGTTGCTGTGTATTGGAAGTATGTGATCTGCGACTTGATTTTGATTTTACAAATCTTACAGTTAAGAGATTACATGAATCTCAGAAGATACTTTTGAAGCATAAGACTGAAAGACTTATTATTATGACATAGCTACAAGCTTATGGGGGCCAGGGAGTAAAATGTGGTAGTTTGAATATGAATGGCCCCCATAGGCTCACACAGATATGGCCTTACTGGAGAAAGAGTACCACTGGGCAGTGGGCTCTGAGGTTTCAAATGCCCATGCCAGGCCAGTCTCTCGCTTTCTGCCTGTAGATTCAGATGTAGAATTCTCAGCTACTTCTCCAGTACCATGACTGCTTATATGCTACCATGCTCCCCATCATGATGGTAATAGACGAACCTCTGAAAGTAAGCCAGCACCAATTAAATGCCTTCTTTTTAAGGACTGTCGTGATCATGTTGGTCTCTTCATCGCAAAAGAATACTAATACAATCTCTCAAAAAAGACTGTGATGACTTGTGCCTGTAGTATAAGTTGCTCAGGAGGCCAAGGGAAAAGGTCACCCAAGCCCAGGATTTCAATACCAGGCTGGGTAATATATATCACTATCTCAAAAACAAAACAAACATGCAGGAGTATATCCTTGTATTTAGAATATGTACGCTGAAATACTAAGCTGCAACAAGAAAGAATATGTTACTCCCAGACACTTATGATCTGTCAACAATCTGGGGAAAGAACATGGGGCTCCAAGGAGCTCTGCACACTAGTTCTACTGTTTTATAAGAAACATACACGGAAAACTACAAGGAAAAAACAAAAACAAGGAAAGTCTAAAAATGATTGAGATTAAGAAGCCAGATTACAAAGTTGTGTCTGATTTTAAAAGGGCCAAAATCCAATAATACACAGCATGATTTTTTCTAGTGTTCCTCTCAATTTTGAAAAAGGCTTCTGGTCAGGTTGCTAGCTTAGGATGATCTTGAACTCTAGATCTGCTGGCCTAAGTTCACCAGGCAACATCATACCCAGCTTGTCCTTCTCAGTTCTGAGCTTTATAAGTGAGCAACAAGACAACTCGGAGAGTAGAACTCCATCTTCTCTCTGTTGGCCTTCTGCTGTTGTGTGCCTTCCTTCACACATGGCCAGTCTGGAGCATGGCCTGAGTTCTGGGGATCCTGGAACACCATGGAGGCTCCCCCATGCCCTCGTCTTCCTCCACTTAAGAATCTAAGTCTGATAGAGGGAAAACTTTTAATCTACTTTAATTTTTCATTAACTGACATATTTATTGTACATATTCATGGAGTTATTATAATTTTAAATTATGTAAAATGGGAAGAAAATCAGCTGCCACCCTTGAAATGACTACTCTGAAGCACTGAGGACGCTGCTATGGAACAAGGTCCTCAGCGCCCTACCCACCATGCATCAGTCTACAGAGGCTGCAGAAAGAGCCTGGTTTCTGGTCACAGAGTAAGTAGTCACATGAGCTACAAAGGGCAGAAATGAGTCAATGAGGCACAGCTATTTTCCTGATAAGCAAAGGCAAGGAGATTTCAGCCCTGACTCCTATATCTCATGGCTGTTTCAGTGAGACCAGAAAGTCTTGATAACTACAACATGACTTTCTGATTCCAGGATCACAGTTATATCTGTTTATTTTTATTTTCTGTTTGTTTGTTTTAAGATTCAGTTAGGGAGTTACATGTGATGATGCACACCTTTAAACCCAGCACTCCAAAAGGCAAAGGCAAGCCTCTGTGAGTTTGGGGTCAGCCTGGTTTACATAGTGAGTTCTAAGACAGCCAGGGCTACAAAAAGAAACCATTCCTCAAAAAAAAAAAAAAAAGAAAGAAAGAAAAAAAAAATCAAAACCCCAAAAGAAGAAGATTTAGTTAGGGGCCAGAGAGATGATTCAGCAGTTGAGGGCACTGGCTACTCTTCAGACGACTTGGGTTCAACTCCCAGCATCTACAAGGCAGTTCACAACTGTCTGTAAACCCCAGCCCCAGGTTCAGGGGTTCTAATACTCTCTTCTGGCCTCCGCAGGCACTGCATGCACATGGTACACATATATACATGCAGGTAAAATACCCACACATATAAATTAAAATTGAAGAAAATGTTTTTTTTCTAAGTTAATATATTTATATCTAAAACATAGAAATGTTTTAGATTATGTATGGGTAGGTGCCCTCAGAGTGAGAACAGAGTATATAGTCCTCTGAATCTTGATGTCAGTCATGTGTCGTGGGGTTATCTGATCCCTGTCATCCCAGTCAGGAGCGGTCACAGCCCTTCTCACAAACTGCTCTACACTTCAGAAGCCTGGCTCAGAACTCCCTAACACTACAAGCCTCTAATTTCATTATTAATTAGTGTTTTGTTTAAGCACTCTTACCTGTTTCTCTTTCTTTTTTGGTTTTTAGAGACAAAAATCTCTCTGTGTAACAATTCTATCCTGGAACCCGCTTTGTAGACCAGGGGGGTTTGAACTCAGAGATCCCACTGCCTCTGCCTCCCAAGGGCCGGGATTAAAGCCACTTCTAGTTTTTGTTTGTTTGTTTGTTTGTTTGTCTTAATCAAGACAGAGTTTGTCTGTAGCTTTGGAGCCTGTCCTGGAACTAACTCTTGTAAATCAGGCTGGCCTCAAACTCACAAAGATCCACCTGCTTCTGCCTCCTGAGTGTGCCACCACCTCCCAGCTCCATTTTTGCTTCTTAAACTGAACTGTCTGATAAACTAAGTCAAGCCATTAAAGTGACTGCATAAGTATTAAGCAATCAAAACATCATGACATTCCTTGGCTATGAATGTTTGTATCTGTCCTACTGGGAAACACTATTTCTTGTAACAGGCAGACTATAGCATTCAAAGCTATACATAAAGAAGACATTAATGATGTTAACAAATATCTGTAGAACACATAACAGCTGATAGCCTTCAGAACCATCACTTAATTCTGTGCTCCCAACGGCAGGCATTAATGGTGCTGGTATGGACTCTAGCTTGGGGTTTTATGACTGATAAACAGATATACAGATCATTGCTAGAAAAAATGTCATGCCAAGGAGATATTACTTACTAACCCTTACTCATAAACTATGAATTCATAATAGGCTATTTTTAGTAGTGTTTTTTACACAAAAACAGAAATCCTATAATATGTTTTACTTGATATCTACATTAAGTATGAGGCTTTTAACACTCAATAGTGACAGACAAGGATGAACTGTGAATAACTGGAGAAGGAAAGAAGGCCAAGAACAGAATAATCTAGAGAGACAGGGAACTATTCCAGCTAAGCAACCAAGGGTATGAGTAATGGCAAGTTCAGCATGCACGTTTAAGCAATGAGCCATCCTCAGGCCCTTGGCACCGTTCTTAAACTTTAGTAAACTAGCACTTTTAAACACTAGTCGATGTTAAAAATAAACATCATAAAGTTAACCCTTAATTCATCTCAGTACTACGTGACTAACTAGAACAGTGCCTGGCTGTCTTTAAGTTCTCAACAGAGGATAAAAGACTAAAGCTAGAAACAACTTCAACACACAATCAACCACTAGAAAGAGGCATGCTCATACCCAAAATGCTTTTTAAAAAGGTGCATGGTTGACCAAAATCTTTATCATCTCAAAAGCATTAGTTATGGTTTTTAAGTTGTGATTGTTATGGCTTAATATTCATCATGGGATGTTACTGAATTACCTTTACTGCTACTCAAAGTTCAAACCTACTGGAAGTTTCAAATTTTTATTTCAAGGAAGTTAACAAAATGTCTAAATAAAAGAAAAGGGTTGGTAACAAGGCTTAGCAAGTAAAGACTCTTACTGCTAAGACTGACAACCTGAGTTTAAGTCATAGGACCCACACAGTGGTCCTGCCAAATGATCTGTATGCCATGTATAGTGCGCTCTCTCTCATACACACACACACATACACAGAAAGTCAATATAAATATACATATGATAAGAGGGGGATATATGCAGTCACTAACATCATGTATTGAAGGAAGGTATAGTGGAAACATTTTTAAAAAACAAATTTCTAGAATACTAATTTTGCCTACTTAAGTAGCTTTAAATTTTTTTTTTTTTTTTTTTTTTTTTGGTTTTTCGAGACAGGGTTTCTCTGTGGTTTTGGAGCCTGTCCTGGAACTAGCTCTTGTAGACCAGGCTGGTCTCGAACTCACAGAGATCCGCCTGCCTCTGCCTCCCGAGTGCTGGGATTAAAACAAAATATTTGTATAAAATTGTTGACTACCAATATTATTTTGTGAAAACAGCATTTATTAGGGGAAGACAGACAACCCAGGTGTGGTATGCAGACTGGCAATCCACCACTGGGCAATGAGAGTCGGGATGAGTGGGAGCTTAGGACTAACCTAGGCAGTGAGTGAGACCAATCAAAAACCAACACAGCAACAAAAACAAAGCAACCTTATAGAAAACAAACAAACAACTCCAAATATTTTGGAGGCACATACTAAAACAGCAATGACATGATGACTATGACTTGTTATAAGTCCAAGCCTGTGGGAGAAGGGAAAAAATGGGAGTCAGAGGCATAATACCTGGGCCATGTGCTGGTACTTACCAACTGAGTAATTGATTATATTTATATTTAGATGGGTGTATTATGCATAAGTCTAAGGCTTATCATAATTTAAAAAGTAATAGTTAATGCTAAAATTCAAAAGGACATGAAAAGCACTAATAAGTACTATTTTAAAATGTAAATATAATTAAATCTATGAATCAGTCACTGAATAAAGACTAGAAATATCTCACATTAAGAGGATGTCAGCTGTTCAGAACTTTCCTTCATATACTTCTGAGTTGTGACTTAAAAAAACAGAAAACAGAAAAGGGTAAACATTATCTTCACAATACCAGCAGAGGCAAAATGGTCCAAACTTTATACCACTAATTGGCCAACTATGAGTCTAAAATGTGGCTGCTCAAGTTCAGAGGTGCTGATTGATGTGTGGCTGCTGTTGTGCTGGGGTGAAGCCCTAGCCTTACACAGGCTGGGTGAGCACTCTCCACCAAGCTGCGTCCCAGACATTCAAAGGACTTAAAATGTGAAAACAAATGCTTCATGGATTGATGAGACGAGATATATAACTGTAGAGTCCATCTCTTGCCTTATCTTTCTGACCTGAGATCAGAGGGTTCAATTATCTATTATTGATCATAATTATTGATCATATTATCTATCACTTTTAAGGTCGAGTTTGGTTTAAAAATAATAAGAAAAGCTAAATATGATGACATATATCTGTAATCCTAGCACAAGGGAAGCTGAAGTAGAAAGACAGCCAGGAGTTTAAGGCCAGCCAGACCACATAAGAAAACTCTATCCAAAAAATAAAAGTTTTGTGAACAGCAATTACTAGAAAGAAAGACACTATAAAAGTAAATAGCTAAGCAGTGGTGGCCCATGCCTTTAATCCCAGCACTCACGAGGCGGAGGCAGGAGGATCTCTGTGACTTCGAGGCCAGCCTGGTCTATAAGAGTTAGTTCCAGGACAAGCTCCAAAGTTTCAGTGAAATCCTGTCTCAAAAAACAAAACAACAAAAACCCAAAAAACCAAAAAGTATAAACATTTATTTTTAGTACTTACAAACTGAGTATACCATGTGGTTTGGGGAGGTTATGGTTCAGATTGATGGTTTCTATGCTCCTGGTGCTAATGGGTCTTGGGCCTCCTAAAGTGACAACCAGCAGGACTACAAAGCACCTACTGCCTGTACTTGGGAAGATACCCCCATCCCTCAAATGCTGTTTCCCTGTTAACTGATGGAAGGATTAGCAGGGCCAATAGATCAATATGCAGTAACTCTTTCCTGTCCTAAGTCCATTTTCCTTCTGATAAGCAAAATCCCACAAGGTTCCCTTTATCCAAGTCCATGTAAATTTATCCAAGATTGGGCAAAGGTTTTTCTCTAAAACTGTTAAATACTTCACACTTTATTTGCTGCAAAACTTTATACACACACACACACACACACACACATTCATAGGTTCAGGCAGTAAACAGTAACTTAGAAACAGACAAAATAAGCAAGTATTAAATATGTAACTTTAATCTGTACTAACTACTTTACTTTTCAAAGTAGGCTTCTCTCCTCTTCCGCAGCTCTTCTGAAGTAAGATTGGTACTTGACGTCTGTGGACTATCTTGAGACATATTTCTGGAACTACCTAAAAAAGCCAATCATTTTATAGACCTGTTCAAGCAGCAGTAGATTTGTTCTTCCCGAGGAAGACAGAAGAAGGCACCAGATTTCATTATAGATGATTATGAGCTACTATGTGGCTGCTGGGATTGAACTCAGGACCTCTGGAAGAGCAATTAATACTCTTAACCTCTGAGCCATCTCTCCAGCCCAAAAGTTTTCTTCTTAAGAACATCCCACTACTGTTCTGAAAATGTAAGAAGGCTATGGAAGTCTCAGGGAAAACCTAATGTGTTACTGCAACCGTGGATGAGGCCATCTGCAATGCAGACGTGAGAATACAAGTCCACAGTCCACCCGGTATGAGAAGTCTTGAAGAGCACATCTGTGTGCCCTTTAACTTCCCCAAACTGCATCTACACTTTCAACAGCATGGCATTCCTCAAAGCAGCCTGTGAGGACAACCATGGCACACCCTTCCTCTGTTCTCGACAACTTGTTTCTACGTTCTCACCAGTAACTGTATCAAACACAGATTGCATATAAATTGTGACAATGGCAAGATGATTTTCTGTGCATTACTG